>NW_026057578.1:66494206-66593145 GCF_023721935.1 Panthera uncia
CTTTCTTTCTTTCTTTCTTTCTTTCTTTCTTTCTTTCTTTCTTTCTTTCTTTTGTGATCCAAGTCACCTTCTCTTTTCTAGAAAGTTCCATGCTGGAAACCTGCAATATTTCCTTAATTTCCCTTTCAAACCTGCCAATTCAAATCACTGCCCAACCGCACAGTTTAGTTCCTTTTTTTGCAATGGCAAATATTAAATTGTTTGTTGGTAAAAAATCTGTTAGCATTGAATTATATTATAGGATTCTTGTGTGAACATTACACAAACATTTATAAGAGATTGTCACTGAAAGTCTGGGTAACATACCTTATCCTTGGACAGTCTCTTTTTGCAGCTGTTTAGATTGTTAGAGGTGATTTTCAACCTAAAGCAAGTGGACAAAAGTATAACAATGGAGTAAAGGGTCCCCACTCTGGGTTGGTGTCTCATTTCATTCTTAGAGCTGTATGCTCTGAGTCTCAGTTTCTCTATCTGCATACTGGGACTAATGATAGTCTCTGCATTGTTGGGTCACTGTGAAGATTAAATGAGTATTCTAGACACATGAAGGGGCCTAGAAATGGCAGCTCTTCAGAGAAGAAGGAAATGGTTACAATTCTTTGCAGTAGGTGCAGAATTTTATTTTCTAAGTCAGGATGGTAGTGGACTTCATTATGAATCAAAATTGGGGGAAATAAATTGTGGCTCCCTGAGGATGAATACTGATGAATTCTGGTTTGTGTCCTTGGACACAATGGCCTTTTGTGGTTAACTGACTCTTTAACATAATTCAGGGGAGAATCTGGCCCTTTGAATTATATTGATGCAGTGATGTAATACTATGTCTTGAAAGAGCTGGAATTGGTTGGTTTAGTTACCAATTAATAGCATTCTAGCAATCTGTAGAAACAAGAGGTACTGTGCTATTATTGAGATAAGATTGACTTGGAGCCAGACACACTTTCTGGAGTGAAATCCTGGCTTAGTAACATACCAGTTATACATCGCAATTTAGACAGCCTTCTTGAGCTTTACTCTCTTCTATACCAAGAGACTATAATTCCAGCTCTCTTGTTGGCGTTGTTTTAAAAGGACTGATTGCAATTGCTGACCTATAGCACGTGCTAGACAAATCTTGGTTTCTTTCTACTCTGCTTCCACATTTTAAGTTCTGAACTAATGTTATACCAGTATAAATTAATTGGGTATTAGAATATGAGAGCAAAATGAATTGTTAATGTACCAGGAGGACATTGGTGAATTAGGATTTTTCTTCTTGGCTTATAAATTAGCACGAATGAGAAGTCCTTGTGAGGCTTCCAGACAGTGAGTGATAATGAACCAAATCATTGTACTTTGCATGGTCATCCTTTGAAGGAAGAATTGCTAATGTGTTCGACAAGTTGTTTTGGTGAAGTTCTTGTGTGTTGGGGTATAGGTGCTGTATTGAACAGCATCCACATGTCAGACATGGTGCTGAGTGATTTACATGATCTACCTTTGGTCTTCACAACAACCTTGGGTTTGGATTCTATTTTCATCATTTATAAAGTGTGTGCCTTTGGGTAAATCATTTAACTTCTCTGACCATCAGTTTTCTCATCAGTACAGAATGATAACCTCTACCTTACTGCTATAAGTAACAGTGAGAAGGTGCTGTCATCTATGGACCTGAAAGCAGGCTCTCATTAGGCACTGAATCTGCTGGCACCTTGATCTTGGACTTCTCAGGCTTCTGAAATGTGAAAGATAAATGTCTGTTGTTAATAACTCACCTAGTCTCTGATGCTGGTATTGTGTTGTAGCAGCCCAAATGGACTAAGATGCTTGCACATTGTGAGAACTAAATAAGATAATGCAAATGTTAGCTATTGTTATGAAGTAGAAGAACTCTCAGGACCAGGAATCTGGCCTCTTCTGATGTCTCTAAAAGTCTATAGCCCAGAACATCACTATCATTGAGAGCACAGGAAGGGGGCTAATTAATTTTTGGGTACCTACTATATTCCAGATTTTCTGTGAGGGCTTGTACATACCTGGCTGAGGTTTTGGGTATCAGTGATAGACTCCTATGTGACTTTAACTTTTCCTTTGCCTTTAAGTTATTCTGAATGCCTCAGTGCATATGGGAAGAGCAGCTCAGGGGCAGAGGTACATGCATAGCAACCTAACCCCCAACATCGAAGCTCATTATATGAAGACTGAGGACCCACATCAAAACTCCCAAGTCTTACATTTTGAGTAACAAAGATGTTTTTTCTTAAGAAAAATACCCATAAAGTAGCATCTCTTCTCTGCCTCATCCTTTGGTGATCTGTGTCTTGAGGACAAAAATGAGTACCCTTTCTCTTGAACATGATGCTTTTTCCAGTTATTTATTTGAGAAAATTTTCATCCAAAGCATTTCAATTAAATCTTCTTCCTCTATTTCTCCTCCCTGATGCCTGCTGAGTCAGGTGACATTGGTACCACTGCAATTGCTTCTAACTAAGGAATCAGAGACCTCACTATAGCTTATTTTCTTTTATCTACTTCTTGGTGCTTTAAAAATCCTGGCATTGATGGTACAAGAGGCAAACTTTTTTCTTTCTCAGTTTTGGGATAAAATATGCTTTGCCTAAAGCATGCTCTGAGCATTTGTCTTTGTACCTTCAAGATGGAAAGAAAGAGCTAGGAACAGACTGACAGACGCATGCGGGCATGTTCTTGGCTTACACAGAAATGAGCTGGTGCCTTACTGATTATGCTGACAGAACTGTCATCCTCCGGCTGCAGGGATGGGGGACAGCCCTGGTTTCCTCTAGGAATGGATCTACAGGGTTACTATAAGCTTTGAAACAGTGAGCCAGCCTCTGTGGTTATGACAGCTAGAGTCGTCTTTGACTTGTTTCTTGCTCTCAATCCCCATTACTTAAAAGTCTGATTGCTTCTTCCTTGGAAAATTCTCTTGGATCCATCCTTTCTTCTCCATTTCTAATTTTATTCTGGTCAAGCATCTTGTTCACCTCATGACTGAATAGCCTCTGCTCTGTCTCCTTTTCGCTGGTTTCTCTTTTTCCTAATATGTCTTGGACACTCTGAAAACTTGACTTCCTTTTCCTGCTTTAGAACCCATAATGGTTTCCCACTGCCCATTACATTGAATATGAATCCTCTACCTCTCTTTTAAAGACCCTCCTGGTGAAGAGGACTCACTTCTGCTAAAGATTAAGGTCCCAAATTTTAGGTTCCATTCTTGGTTTTGCCAAATCCTGGCTCTAGGACCATTGGGAAGGTCCCATCTGCTCTCTGGATCTTAACGTCTATATCTATGAATTGAAGGATGTAGTAGATATGTTGGAGTCCGTCTTTCTGGCCCACTATAATCTTGTTCTCTAAGAACTGTAGTATTTCTCTCTCCTCCTTTCCCTCAGTCCCTCCCCTCTCCGTCCCTTCCTTCTTCTCTGCATTCTTCCTTTTTTTTCATGTTTTGATTGTGATTTTTAAAAATCTGGAACATGACAAATTTAAGTTACTTTTTTACTTAAGTAATATAGTAATATATAGAGAGACACTCTCTTCCATATCATGTCTGTAAGCTGTTTTAAAAGGAATCATGCACTCCAAGCAAGGTTCATATATCTTACTGCTCTTCGGGGGGAGGGGATGGTGAAGGAGAGAGGGGATTTGATAGAAGCACTGGGACTTTGCCAAGGGGGAGAGCAAAGCAAAGAGGAAGGGTATGGAGTGTTGATGATAAAATGTACAGATCCAGTGGTTATCTTCAGGTAAGACAGGGTCTTCCCTGCATCATCACTAGAGCAGAAGGTACATGGTTTATATTAATAGCTGCAGGGAACTTAATTAGCTATTTGGAGGCATTTTTATTTTTATTTTTTTATTTATTTAAATTCAAGTTAACTAACATACAGTGCAGTATTGGTTTGAGGAGTAGAACCCAGCTACTCACCTCTTACATATAACATCTAGTGCTCATCCCAAACGTGCCCTCCTTAATGCCCATCATCAATTTAGCCCTCCCCTCTAGCAACCCTCAGTTTGTTCTCTTTATTGAAGAGCCTTTTATAGTTTGCCTCCCTCTCTGTTTTTATCTTATTTTTCCTTCCCTTCCTCTCTGTTTATCTGATGTGTTCCTTAAATTCCACATGAGTGAAATCATATGATATTTGTCTTTCTCTGACTGACTTATTTTACTTAGCATGATACAGTCTAGCTCCATCCACACTTGGAGCTTGGCAAGTTGTTGTTACAATCTTGTTGCAATGGCAAGATTTTATTCTTTTTGATGACCAAGTAGTATTCCACTGTATATATAATGCCACATCTTCTTTATCCATTTGTCAGTAGATGGACATATGGGCTCTTTACATAATCTGGCTATTGTTGATGGTGCTGCTATAAAACATTGGGGTTCACATGCCCCTTCAAATCAGCATTTTTGTATCCTTTGGATAAATACCTAGTAGTGCAATTGCTGGCTTATAGGATAGTTCTATTTTTAATTTTTTAAGGAACCTCCATACTGTTTTCCAGAGCGACTGCACCAGTTTACATTCCCATAAACAGTGTAAAAGAGTTCCCCTTTTGGAGGCATTTTTAAAAGCTAATCTTGAAATATAATGTAATCATTCAGAACCTCTTAAATTTTGTTTTTTGAGTGTAAATTTTTTACTGCAACTTTCTAACAGATTACATATCCAAATCAGATCTTTAGACTATGGAATTATTTTTAAGAGGATAAAGATCTGGGGGTGCCTGGGAAGCTCAGTCAGTTAAGCATCTGACTTTTGATTTCAGCTCAGGTTATGATCTCACAGTTCAGGAGATTGAGCCCTGCATTGGGCTCTGAGCTGATAACACATAGCTTGCTTGGTATTCTCTCTCTCCCTCTCTCTTTGTCCCTCCTCTGCTCGTGTATGTGCATGCATGCTCTCTTTCTCTCAAAATAAATAAATTTAAAAAAATCTGTCTACTTTTGATTAGGTCTGTCTCATAGTCTTTACCCCCTCCTCCCCCTACCCTGCAAGCCCTGTTTCTCCTGCATTCTTCCTCATCCTGGGAAAGCAACTCCATTTTTCTGGTTGTCCAGGTTTATAACCCCATGACCATCTTTGACACTGTTTTCTTTTATATGCAATTTGTCAGTGATCTTCAATTTGTCAGTGATTTTATTTTCTCTGCTTTCAAAATATGTCCAAAATCTGACCCCTTCTCATTATCTCCACTGTTCCCACCTTCATACGAACAATCATTTGCTCTCACGTGAGTGATAGTCTCCTAACTGGTCTTCCTGCTTCTGTCTTGACATCTTTCAGTCTCTTCTTAACAGTAATTCTGTGAGAGCTTGAATCAGATCACATCTCTTTCATAGTTTCCCATCTCACCCTGAACAAAAGCCAGTGTCCTTACAAGGGTCTATACATCCTTCATGACATGCAAACTTCTCAGTGACTCTCTGACCTTATCTTTATACTGTGCCTTCTCCACTCATCCATTCCAGTCACTCTCAGTTTTCTGCTGTTCCTTGTACATGCAGGTGTTTCCCTGCCTCAGAGTCCTCATTCTTGCTGTCTCCTCTCCTGTAATACTCTTGCCTATGATGTTCATGTAGTTCTTCCCTTCACCCTCCTTAGGTCTTTACTGAATTTGTTCCTTCTCTGAAGTGCTTCCTGGCCAGCATATTTACCACCCTGACCTTCTCTACTTCCTTTCCTAGTTGTATTTTTCTTAGTAGCACACATCACCATCTAGCATATTTTACATCTTATTTATTCCTGTTCATTATAAATCATTTACTATAAAATATAAGCTCTACAAGAATTTTTTGTCTCTTTCTGCAGTCTGTTTTGTTATCATCTATATCTAGAGCATATAGAGCATTGTCTGACACACAGTAGGCAATCAATGTGTATTTGTTAAATGAATGAACGAGTTGGTGGTCACCAATCTTTACTTTCTTTTTTATACAGGAAATGATACTCACTTACTTGAGGAATTTAAGGTCCTTTCCTGCCTCAAACTTGAAGGGTTGTTGGTTTTAAATATAAGGCTTAGACAAAGAAAGTCAGCAACCATCACTCACATGTATTTGAAGTGGCCCTCATTCCTGGTCTTGCCACTTGCTATAGTGGTGTGGACAAAATGTCAGTTGTTAACAGACCTAAAGACTAGAAAAGTGCAGATGGCTGGTGAGCCTGTTAACCTCTGTTCCCTCTCTTCCTGGGGCAGGGTCTAGAGGGCAAATTGTCAATAAAAAGACTCTGATCCCTCAGCTTAGTCCTGCTGCCACTTAATCATGACAAGCCAGAAGAAAGTGGCTGGAAAAAAAAGCAGGATTTTCACTACTCATGTGATATTCCTAGAATCATAAATGAAAAAAGCCTGAAGAGTCTCTGGAAGTGGCAGTCTCAAGAGGACAGTGAACCAGACATGAACCTGGTTTGATTATTAAATGGTTGAATAACTTTAGTCCCAATTCATTCCTAAGTTTTCTTTTTGTTTAGTGGATATGGATGTGACTTTGGTGATCATTGGGTTTAATTACGTCACTTTATAGAGGAGTAAACTGAGGCCCAGAAACGTTAGATAATTTTCCTAGGTTAAATAATGAAGTACCCTTGGGACTAGGGAGCCCAGGCCTCCTCCCTCTAAGATCTGGGGTCATTCCACTATGTTTTGGCTTCCTTGGCCTCTCAGGAGGTGAAACTTGAGGGTTACAGGGTTGGCTTGCAGGCCTGACCCTTAGGGAGGTATCTATCCTTTATCTCTGCTTTCTGTATTTGCCAGAGAGAAAAATTGTCTTCTTCTGTCAAGCTGGCAGGGAAATGGTGAGCATCCAAGGATGGTTTGGGTAAACTTAAAGGAAAGAGAGGTGGGAAAGTTGGAGAGTAATGATCTTGGGTGAAGAAGAGTCCTAAAGTGGCAAAAATAATGGAAATATCTTAGCATATAAAAGAATACAGATAACTAAAAAAAAAAAAAAAGTAAAAAGGTGCCTGGGTAGCTCAGTTGGTTAAGCACCTGACTTCAACTCAGGTCATAATTTCATAGTTCATGAGTTTGAGCCCTGCCTCGGGTGAGCTTGAGCTCCACTTCAGGTGAGCCCTGTTTCACTCTCCCCCCCACTTCTCTCTCTGCCCTGGTGAAATTCTCTCTCTGCCCCTCACTCACTTGCCCTCCCTCAAAAAAATAAAAAAGGGCACAGATGAGAAATTGCAAGAAATGTGCACCATGGGAAAAAAAAAGGAATAAGAAATGGGATGGAAGAAGTATACACTTATAAGTTCCCTGTGCTAATTAAAAACTGATTTTCAATAATGTTCTCCCTTTCTTTCTTCTGAAATATCCTGCTTTTCCCTCAACAAAGACCATTACACACACACACACACACTCTTCATCACTTATCTAAATGATTCAAGGTACAGGTCTACTGCTGTCTACACCATGAAGACTTCCTTCCCTAATCCGCTGTGTCATCCCCAGATGCTGCCTTCTCTGAATTCCCGCAAGACTTCTAGCTCTTTTGGCCCCTATGATTTGTACATGACTTACTCTCATGCTGGTGTGCTAACTTCCTGAATTCAGATCTGTGCCTGGTTAGTCTTTCTGTGCTTAACAGTAACTACCTCAGTGCATGTTGAAAAGATATTTGTTAAATGAATGAATGGGAACATTTTGTTAAAGTAAAAATAAAATTAAAAGAATTTATAAAGGATATTAAATACATACCCATATGAACAAATAGAGCAATGACTGAGAAAACATCTTGAAAAATACTGCATTAAAAGTTGTACTATGCACAAAACAAAGGAACCCCAAATCACAAGTAAAGACAAAAGAATGACAGGAACCTAAATCCTAGAATGTGTTGGGGCTTAGGAAAAATGCTAAGACCTACAAAAAAGACTTTCCATCTGCATTCAGGGCAAGAAGAACTACTGGTCATCTTGCTGCTACTGTAACACTCACAGATAACACGAGAACACAGAAGTAACTGACTTCTATTTGACTTATTCCTTCTTAATCAAGAATATTCCAAGAATAGTCTGGGAAAGCATTGAATAGTCTTTTGTCATATTAGAAATGAAGTTCATTATATGAGAGGGGAGAAAGGGAAGAGCAAGCTGCTTCAATTATGTTTCTACTTCCAGCACAGAAGTGGTATCAGAACACTGGAGGGTAACAAGTAACAATCTATTTTTTTTCCAGAAAGATGGAAAACAGATTATAGAAACTATAGAATAGAAAACATCAATTCTATTAGTAATTTCCTCTAGGATTTGGCAACTTACAGTTGGCGAGGTGGTTACAAATAAGCAGATAAAACTAAAAATTACTAGAAAAAAGCTTGGATTCATTAAGGACATGACATGATGATCCTAATTTCACATCCTTATCCTACTTTGTGGTTAAAGCACATGAATCTTGTAGAAAATTCATGTATTTCCTTGTTATCTTCACTCATGTGTTTCAAACTCATCTCAAATTCATGTCCCAAACTTTACTTTTTTCTTTACCCTCCCCATCCCCTGTCAATCTGCTCATATAACCCAGTAAATGATAGTGCTGTCCACTCGATAACAAATGCTGGACTTGAACATTATCCTGCATTGGCCTCTGCCTCACATTTTACATCAAATCCATCATTCGCATTTGAGGATTCTGAGTCAGTGCTTGCCTCTCTGCATCTATAGCCATCTCCAGTGGCCTGATTCCCTTCTGATTCCCTGTGAGTAGAGACTGCTAAGTGACCTACAAAACCATATGTAATGAGTTCTATTTGCCCAGGATCTAAAGAGCTTGGATGGTCAGAACTAGAGGAGTGAATAATTAGAATCACTTAGGTAGTTCTGATTCTAATAGGATAATTAGAATACCTCTATGTGCATGGCTCCGTGGAAGCATTTGGTCACTCTTCACTGATTGGAGCAAAAACTTCAGAGAATGCTTCAGATTCTGTCTCCCTCTGTTTCTGCTCCTTCCCCCCCCCCCGCCTCTCGAAAATAAACATTAAAAAGAATTCAGAGTTGAATAGGACTTTGGTATATAGGGCAGGGTAATAATGCCATTTCAGGATTCCTAGTCCATGCTATGGCATAGTATCCAGACCTGATTAGGTGTCTGAGTCCTAAGCTATTAGTTGAACATTTTCAACATTATGAGGCTATATTTTGGAATGTAAAGGCTACATAAATATAAAAAAGATACTGTGATTATTATTTTTTAGAAGGCTTTACTTTATGGCATTCACATAAATTAGAACCTTGACATATCTGCAAGGCTCTGTACAATATGTCTGGTAGATCTACCAAGGTCTAACTTCAGGTTACCCAAGAGATGTGAAATTTGGGTGTTTTAAAGTACTTAAAATGAGAAGATGGGGACAGGTTTATAATTTCAAGTTCTCAGGTGAGAAAACAATCCTCCTTTCTTCTGTTTCTCCATTTTCTTAAAATGATATTTTCCTTTCTTAAAATTCATATTTAAGCTATGTTATAAAACATTTTCCTCCACTCCCCATGATGCTTTGAAATGATTAAGAGTCTTGGGGTCTTGCTTCTTGGGTCCAAATCCTGGATGTACTACTTGGACAAGTTACTTAATTGCTTTGTGCCTAGGTGCTTTATCTGCAAGTGGTGATAATAGTAGGGCTTGGCCTGCCTGGTTGCTATGATGAATAAATGAAATGATACAGTTAAAACACTTGGAGCACATAGTAGTTACTCAATACATGAAGCCCAATTACTTGTCTGTATTGTTATTATGTCTGGAGTCTCAGCTATCTCCACCTTAGTTATTTTTTTTGGGAAGTCTTTAACTTCAGTTTCCTCAACAGCCAGGAAGGCCTGGACTCCTGATCATTTCAAGTTCTGGTTTTGATTAACTGGCGATTGGGACATCTTGACCTTCTACTTTCATGATAACTATTCTCTTAGTCCAGAAAAGCTTAATTCAGCTCATTCCAATCTGATCTAATCCAATTCAGTTCAACTCATCAGTTCAATTTAGTGCAAATCATTCATTTCATTTATTCAAAAAATATCTCCTGAGGTCTGAGTCATTCATAATACTTGCCAGACCTAAGTCAGACAGAAACAAGGCATGGGAATCCTTGTTTTTGAGGGTTTTACAAATCTGAATGCTTTCTGTAGCTTCACATCCTTACTAGTGAAAATAAAAAAGACTCTATCCCCTTAAGGGTTTAAAGGACTTTTCCTTTAAACAATCTTGAGGAAAACAACAACCAGCCAATTCCAATTGGAAATAGGAAATTCAGTTCTGATACCTAAGTGGTTCTAATTATTCCCTATTCAAGGGGTGGGGGGCAGTTCCTAGAGGCTGACGAATCTTCCCTGGAGGCTGCAGCAGACAAGCTACTGAACTTTTTTGAAAAGAAGAGGGTGACTGTTGTAGGGTTCAAACAACAGCAAAGTAAACGAGTACTGGGCTTTTTTATTTAGTCAAAAAGAATTGATTTTCCCTGGAGTGTCACTTACTTCATAATGATTATTGGAAGGAAGACAAATTAGAGTAAAACAAAGACAAAATTAGTTGGGTTGCAGATCAGTAGCTGATTTTGACTGCTTGTCTTGAAGGCAAAGTTAGAAAAATACAGTAAATGGGGAGGCAGGATATCTGAAACATCTTTAAATGTATTTTTCTACATTCATTCATTCATTTGTTCATTCATCTCATCTGTTTTTTTTAAAAAAGTTGGAGATCAATATGCAAAATGGTAATTTCAGGCTAATTCTAGGCAAAGTTATCTAGATCTAACTGGAGCCTACTTGCTTACTGTGTAAAAGAATAAATTAGCCCAATGTTTACATAAGTATCTCTGAAGGAATTATTATTTTAGAAACATGTGGCTTTAGATCCAAAGATCTCTAGGCATAGTATGATCTCAGCTGTTCCCCACTCCAGGCACTTGAAACAAATAAATGAATAGAAAACTAATTCTGTTTGAAAAGACTTCAAGGGACTTAAGTAATTTGTATTTCTTAACTGCAAACTAAGACAGGGTCGAATCTGTTCTACATTTAGTTTAGGAGATTTTTAAAGCCATTTATTGCAACCCACTAAGTTTCTCTGAACTACACATTGGTCCTTTTTACCCAAACGGCCACAAATTGTTAAAAGAGAAAATGAATTCTTCCTGCTAGATAATATTTCTTGAATTTGAAGATCTGGAATGGAAATATTCCAATTTCAACACCCCCCTCGCCTGAATGTGTACTTGGCATATATCTAGAAATTAAATTGATTCAGAAGCAATACTTCAGGAGGGGAAAGTCTTTCTTTGATTTGCAGGTGTGTGCTTAACTCTCCAGGTGTTCTTTCTATCTACCATGCATTCTCCTTTAGTTTACCATGTATTTAAATCTTATTAAAATATCCAGCACAGGTCTCACCTTTTCAAGGAAGTGCCCTAAGTTTAATCCCAAGCATAGGGATTTCTCCCTTTAAAGAATTCATGCAATGCTCAAATATTTTTCTGTTTATTCTATTCTTATTATGTCATCACATGATAAACTGAAAAGCTACCTTCTCATTTTCTGTGAATGTGTATGTGTGTGCATCTACTCTCTTCAGCTACGTTAAGAGTTCATGTGTCAGGGCTATATCTTCAGCTTTTCTATCTCAACAAATGGCTGTACAAACAGTAAGTAAGTGTTCAATATAGGTGTGTTGCTGGAGTAGCAGGCTGTAGAAGATGTACTGCTTGGTTTAGGGTCTCAATGATTTTTCTGTGAAGGTACTGAATTCAGGGTTTTGATATTCTTTTGGCTTGTTTTCCATTTGGTACCACTGCACTCTCTCTGTTGCTGAAATTACTGAACTCAAATGGTCATGACTGTAAATACACAGGGGGAAGGTCATTTTGTCTATATTCTGCTCACGAGAAAATGAATCTGTTCTTTTCCTGTGATCTAACAAACTGAAGCAGACCTAGAAAGCGTCCTTTCTGTTGTAATTCCATTTCCACCTGTTTCTACCAGATCACAGTTGTTAAGAAACAGGCCTGACAAGAAGAGCAGTTGTTAGTGGCCTTACTTTGGAGGTGATAGGGCCATTACCATTCACCAGACCAATATTTAGGACACACGTACTGAATTATTTAAAACTAATAATGCACATGAAAACCATTAAGGTAAAAAATGGGATGAAAAACTCCACTGTGATAATGTTTATTTCCTCTGGCTTGCCCAACTGTTCCCCTCACTCAAGGACACACAAAGAATCTCAGAGATGATAATCCTGAGTACTGGACTGCTCTATTGCTTTCATCCCCAGCCCACTCCCTCTCTGTTCCCTCTCACCTCCAGAACTGTGGTGAGATTGACTTTGGGCATGATAGAGTGAGGAGCTATGCTGACCTGCTCTGTAGTGAAACTGGTGAAAATTATAAAAACAAGAAAATTATACAAAACAAAGGGAAACGACAACAACAAAAACTCTTCAAAGCCTTTAGAAATGGTTCTAAGGGCAAAGGCAAAGAAGGAAACATCTACTTAAGAAACATCTATTAAAATCCAGTAAAAGGAGGCAAGAGTCTATAGCATGTAAACCAAAACCACTACTTCTCTCTCCTCTTCTCATCTCTTCCATCTCAGAAAGGTGGAGACTCCACTCTAGATTGTTGCAGTCGAGAACACCGGTTTCTTTCTCCTTTTGACTTCCAGCTACAGGGCCTTCATTCCTAGAGGAGCAGGACTTCAGCATTTCTTATTCTGCTTCCAGGTGCTTGTTGCTGAGGCTACATATGACAAATGCAGTTAGGAAGTGGGCTTTTTTTTCTTCTTGCCAAGCCACACTTGTGTATTGGAGGCTCTGTCTTGGGTGTAGGCTGCTGAGAATACTGGGGCCCCAGTAGCTCTTGCCTGGACTCATGAGGTGGTGGTTCCATGGTAGAAGAATCAAGCTGAGAGGATCTTAGGCTGCTACCCTACCTTCCACCAAGTGCTTAGCTCCTAGAATGAGGATCTCAGAGAGAAACTTGCCTATGAATTCACTCCTGGCTCCAGAGCCTTGACTGAGATTTTGCCTAGGAGGGTAAAAGGGAAGCAGACTGCAAAACAGATACCTGGTATTCTCTTCCCCAAAGAGCAGACTTCATTTGCAACAGAGCATGGAGAGATTTAAGCCAAAGAGCATTCTCAAATACAGTAGAGGTGTGGTAAAAGGGAATTGGGAGATTCATGGAACTAATAAGTATCTAATGTAGGCTGGCTAGTATGCAGGAGAGAACTAGGGAAATAAGACAGCTGGAAAAAGCCCTCACGGGGTCAGAACAAATATCAAATACTGACCTCGGAAATGATTTCTTTGTAGGATCCACAATTTGATTAGTCTGTAAAGAAACTTAGGTCTCCAGGGGATTGTTGAAAAATCATAACATTGTCTGCCTACAAGTAGTACAGGTTAATATCTGGGTGTGGTCAGGGAAAGGTGAGAGAGCCCTCTCAGTACCACTGTCCTCCCAGGGTGATTGTGGGCGTATGTTAAACTGTGCCTCCCTGAAGAGAACATTGGAGTCTTTGACTAAAATAATCCAGGCAGTTACTAAATAAATAAACAAATAGCAGGCCATGGAGGGAAATCAACACCTAGAATGCTACACAATATCTCTTCTACAATATCAACTTTCCAGTCCCAAATTAGGAGCCATACAAAGAAACATGAAAGTATGACTCAGATACTGGAAAATTAAGCAAGCAACATAAATTGACCATGAGAATAACCAGATGCCAAATTTAACAGAAAAGAATTTCGAAGTCATTTATAATGACTATTATAAATATGTTCAAAAAAGTAAAAGCATGATTAAAGAAATAAAATATATGACAATATTACATCAAAATGAGAATATTAATAAAGAGGAATTATTTACAAATGTATTAATTTTAGGGGCATGTGGGGCTCAGTCAGTTAAGTGTCTGACTGTGGCTCAGGTCACGATCTCAGGGTCCATGAGTTTGAGCCCCACATAAGGTTCCTTCTTCAGATCCTCTGTCTCCCTCTCTCTCTGCCCCCTCCCCCTGCTTATTCTCCCTCTCTCTCAAAAATAAATAAACATTAAAATATATATTTATATATGAATTTTAGAGTTCAACAGTACAGTTGATTTTTTTTAAATTGGAGGGGTCTCCATAGTAGATTTAAATCTGCTAAAGAATTAGTAAAATTGAAAATGGATCGGTACAGATTATGCAAGCCAAAGAATAGAGAGAAGAATGAAGAAAAATGAAGAGAACCTTAGAGAAATAGGAGCCAAAAGAAGGGGCACCAGTATGTGTGCAATGGGAGTACCAGAAGAGAAGAGAGAGAAAGGAAAAAAAATATTTAAAGAAATAATGGGTGAGAACTTCCCAAATTTATTGAAAAACAATATCCTACACAGCTAGTAAGCTCAATAAACTCCAGTAGGATATACACAAAGAGACCCATAAAAGATACATTACAGTAAAAATGCTTAAAGGAGAAAAATCTTGAAAATAGCAAAAGAAAAATGACACTACTTACAAGAGAACCTCAATAAAATTAGCATCTCACTTCCCATCAGAAACAGTGGAGGTCTGGGATGGTGGGATAACAAATTTAAAGTGCTCAGAGGAAGAAAACCTGTTAACCAAGAATAGTATACCTAGAAAGCTATCTTGTAATAATAAAGGTAAAATCAAGATTTTCCAAGATAAATAAAAACAGAGAATTTGTTGATTGCAGGCCTACCTCACAAGAAATAATAAAATTTATTCAGGCTGAAGCAAGTGGCCCTAGATGGCAATTCAAATCCACATAGACAAATAAAGCATTAATAAAGGTAATTATATAATTATAAAAAATTCCACAAATGCACATTTTTTTTTCTTTTTTGCTTTTAACTGACAAGGAATAGAGCTATAGGTGTAACATTGTCTTTCTCACTCTTGCTCTCACTCTGGAATTAATCTACCATAAACCCAAAGCCAATTCTGATAAGAAATATAGTAAACCTTACAGCAATTGTTAAAGCAGTTGCGCAAAACATAGTGAAAGAAATCATTTAAAAAAATTAGAAAAGCTACGTTAGAAAAATCTACTTAATGTGCAAGACAGTTGTTAAAGATGAATAGAAGAACAAAAGAGACATGAGACATAGAAAACAAAAAATCAAATGGCAGATGTAAATCCAACTACATCAGTAATAATATTAAATGTGAATGAATTAAACAATCCAATTTTAAGACAGATTGTCAAATTGGATTTAAAAAACATGACGTAACGATACTTTCTAAAGGATACACAGTACATTCAAGAAAAAAAATAGATAGAAAATAAAAAGATTTAAAAAGATATGCAAAAAGCAGCCACAGGAAAGCTGGAGTGGCTCTACTAATATCAGATAAGAGACTTTAAAACAAGCAAACAAAAAATGTTAGTAGAGATAAAGATGGATATTTTATGAAGATAACAGTGTCAATCATAAGGAAGATGTAACAATTATAAATATATATGTACTGAATAACACACCAAAATATCTGAAGTGAAAACTGAGAAATTAAGAGAGAAATAGAAGATTCAATGGTAATAGTTGAAAACTTCAATACTCTACTTTAAATAATGGTTAGAAAAACTAGATGGATCAACACGTACTTAGGACACTTAAACAGCATTATTAACCAATTCCATCTAACAGGCATGTATAGAACACTCAACAACAACAGGTACAGATTCTTCTCCAGTGCACATAGAACATTCTCCAGAATAGGTCATACACAAGGCCATAAAAAAAACTTCAATAAATTTGATAGGTTAGAAATAAAATAAGTTATCCAACTACAATGGAATGAAATTTGAAATCAATGGCAGGAAAAAATCTGGGAACTCACAAATATACCAAAATTAAACGATGTAGTACTAAATAAGCAATATATCATAAATAAAAACAGAACAAAAAAGTGAGAGATGAAGGAAAATCAAGACATAGCATACTGAAACTTGTGGGATACAGCTAAGACAATGCTTATGTAGAAATTTATAGTTGTGAATGCCTATATTAAAAAAGATGTTAAATCAATAATCTTCCGTCTTAAAACACTGGAAAAAGAAGAGCAACCTAAACCTAAAGTGAACAGAGCAAGAAAACAGTAAGGAGTACAGCAGAAATTAATGGAATAGAGAATAGAAAACAAAACAAAACAAAACCTAAAGCTGATTCTTTGAAAAGATTTTTTTTAATGGGCAAATTTTAGTTAGAATGACCAAGAAGAAAAGAGACTCAAATTATTATAATATGAAGTGAAGGAAGGGACATTATCACTGACTTTATAAAAACAATAAGGAATGCTGTAAATAAGTGTGCATCAACTAATTGGATAATTTACAATGATTGGGCTCAGTGTCCTCCTACACCGCCATAAAATTTGTTAGAAAGCTGCAACTATGCAAAGTGACTCAACAGGAAATATAAAATCCGAACAGAACTATATCAAATAAAGAGATTGAGTTAGTAATTAAAAAAAATTACCCCCCCAAAATATTCCACACCCAGATGGCTTCACCACTGAGTTCTACCAAACACTTATGGAAAGAGTAATACCAATTATTCACAAAATCTATTAAAAAATTTGAAGAGAACAGTTCCCAACTCACTCTGAGTCACGTATTACCTTCATATCAACACCAGATGGACATCACAAGAAAAGAGAACTACGGACCAATGTATTTTATGAATATGAATGCAATAATCCTCAACAACATAGTAGCAAACCAAACCCATGTAAAAAGAATTATATACCATGATTCAATAGGGTTTATCTCAAGGATACACAGTTGATTTAACATCCCCAAATTGATTAAAGTACATCATATCGATAGGATAAGAAAAAAATATAAGAAAAAATATATAATACTTCAACTGATACATAAAAAGCCTTTGATAAAATCCAACATCCTTTTTTTGGTTAAAAAATACTCAACAAACTAGGAATAGAAGCGAACTTCCTCAACATGATAGAGGGAATTTATGAAACTACAGTTAACATCATACTTAATGGTAAAAAGTAGATGCATTTCCCTTAGATCAGGAGCAAGACAAGGATGTATACTCTTGCTACCTCTACTTAACATTGTACTGAAGATTCTAGGTCGGGCAAGTGGGCAATAAAAAAGTAAGAAAGACATACAGACGAAAGGAAGGAGTGAAAAATATTTCCATTCACAGATGCATATTTTTGTATATAGAGAATTCTGAATTAACTAGTCTTTTAGAAATAACTAAAGAGTTCAGTAAGGTTACAGGTTACAAGATCAATACACAAATACCAGTTGTATTTTTAGATACTCATAATGAATAAACTGAAAATAAAATTAAAACACTTTGATTCATTGAAGTATCAAAAGGAATAAAAAACAGTAAATTTAATAAAAGAAGTAAAAAATGTATAACTTGAAAATTATAAAACATCATTGAAAGAAATTATAGAAGATCAAAATAAATGGAAAATCATGTTTATGAATTGGAAGACTTCACAGTGTTAAGATGGCAACACTCCTCAAACTGAGCTACAGATTCAGTGCAATCCCTTATCAGAATCTCAGCTGGGATTGCTTTGTAGAAATTGACATGTTGATTCTAAAAATGATATGGAAGTGCAAATCAAACAATCCTGATAGAGAACAAAGTTGGGGGGTGCCTGGGTGGCTCAGTTGGTTGGGTGTCCAACTTCAGCTCAGGTCATGATCTCACCATCTTTGGGTTTGAGCCCCACATCAGGCTCTGTGCTGACAGCTCAGAGCCTGGAGCATGCTTCGGATTCTGTGTCTCCCTCTCTTTCTCCCCTCCCCCACTCAAGCTCTGTCTCTGTCTCTCTCAAAAATAAATAAATATTAAAAACATTAAAAAAAAGAACAAAGTTGGAGGACTCATACTCCCTGATATCAAAACTTACTAGAAAGCAATACTAAGCAAGACAGTATGGTACTTACACAAAGATATACATATTGATCAGTAGAACAGAATTGAAAGTCGGGAAATAAATCTGTATATCTCTATGGTCAGCTAATTGTCAACAAAGTTGCCAAGATTATTCAATAGAGAGAGAGTAATGTTTTCAACAAATTGGGCTGAGACAACAGGATATCTAGTTGCAAAAGAATGAAGTTGGACACTCACCTAATATCATATACAAAAATTAATTCCAAATGGATCAAAGGCCTGAACATAAGAGCTAGTACTGTAAAACTCTCAGAGGGAAACATATGAATAAATCTTTATGACATTGAATTTGGTAAGTTATTTTTGGATATGAAACCATAAAAGCACAAATAACAAAATTAAAAAAAATATACTGGATTTTATAAAAATTGAAAAAACATTTGTACTTTAAAGGATGCCATCAATGAAGTGAACGGACAATTCATGGAATGGTGCAAATTATACATCTGACTGGGGACTTGGTTCTGGAATGTACAGGAACATACTAGCAACTCAATAATAAGACAACCCAGTTCAAAATGAGCAAAGAATCTAAATAGATATTCAATAAAGAGATGAAAATGACCAACAAGCATATAAAAAGATGTTCAGTGTCACTGCTCATAACAGAAATGCAAATGAAAACCACAATGAGATACCACTTCATACTCATTAGGATGGCTAGAATCAAGAAGGTAGATAACAGCAAGGGTTGGTAAGGATGTAGAGAAATAGGCACCTCACACACTGTTCAAGGGAATATGAAATGGCTCAACCACCTTGGAAACCAGTTTAGTGGTTCCCCAAAGTATTAAACATCAAGTTACCCTAGGACTCAACTACTCCACTTGAAGGTGCACACCAAGAACAATGAAAACACATGTCCACACAAAAACTTGTACCCAAATGTTTAAAGTAGTGTTATTTAAAATAGGCAAAGAGTGAGTAAAATGTCCCTCAACAAGTGATTGAACAAATGTGGTATGTCTCTGCAAAGGAATTCTTTCAACCCAAAGAAGAATGGAGTATGATACCTGTCAGAATTTGAATGAACCATGAAAATATTAAGCTAAGAGGCTAGTCACAAAGACCTCATATAATTCCATTCATATTAAAGTCCATAATAGAGAAATTTAAAGACAGTAAGTAGATTAGTACTGCTGAGGTCTGGGTGTAAGAAGGTAGGTAGGGTAGTAATAGCTGAAGGAAAAGGGATTTTCTTTGAGGTGATAAAAAATGTTTGGAAATTGACTATGGTGATGGTTGCAAATATCTGCAAACACACTAAAAACCACTGAAATGTATACTTTGAATGACTTGTGAACTTTGTGTGTTATCTTAACAAAGGTGTTTTTCAGAAGCAGGTAAAAGGAAAAGGCAGTAGAGTTCTAACGAATATCTGGAAGGTGTTCCCTTGGGTGAGAGGAGAGGTAGAGGTGGCAGTGGAAGGTTTTCTGTTCTTTATGGGAGGAGAGAGGTATGCTTCATCAGCAAGCCAGACATAGAAACTTGTCAATTGTGGGTTTAAAGTTTTGGCTTTGGAAATAGAGGCTAGAAAATACCTTTAATTACCCACATGACTTTAGGCAAGTCATTTCATCTTGCTGGGCCTCAGTTTTAATTCTTAAAACAAAGGGACGGAAGAAGCGTATGCTCTCTGAAGTTCATGTAGCATAAAAATTCTCTGATTGGAAGAGCAAAGCAGGTTTTCACAGGTGAAGACTTGGCACACATAGAATTTTGAAAAGAGGGGAAATAGTTTTTGGTGTCTACCACATATATTGGGTTGTATATACTACTTCTCTCAACTCTCCAGTTCCTCTGGGTATATACGGAGGCCCATTTGCCAAAGCATAATCTTGGTTAGCTATATCTCACTAAATCAGAGTTTCCAAAAGTGTATTCTGTGGAACACTTATGGATTATATAGAATTGGAATGCTTCTGAGAGCCTTTAATATGTTATGTACTTTGTGAATCTTTAGAATGGGGGTATAGCATGCAGTTTTCCCAAACCTATTTGGTCATGGAAGACTTTTCAAAATTTACTTTCTCCTGGGGTGCCTGGGTGGCTCAGTCAGTTAAGCATCCAACCTTGGCTCAAGTCATAATCTCATGGTTCGTGGGTTTGAGCCCAGTGTCGGGCTCTGTGCTGACAGCTCAGAGCCTGGAGCCTCCTTTGGATTCTGTGTCTCCCTCTCTCTCTGCTCCTCCCCCACTTGTGCTCTGTCTCTCAAATAAACATTAAAAAAGTTAAATAAAATTTACTTTTTCTTGAGCATCTTATAAAAGTAGAGTTATGAGGAATCTGTTTTGAAAAATGCTAGAGCAAAGGACCAGTTTTCAAAAACTTAAAGATATTTCTCTTCCAAAAGGATTTTAGATTCCTTTGCAGAGTCTTGGAAATTAAGGCAATCTTGAAGGCAGCAAGGATTTATTTATTAATGATGGCATTGTGACAAGTAGAAGGGGAGATGTTTTGGGTAAACTGAGCCAGCTTGCTGTTTTTCGAATCATGTTATATATGATGTGGACTAGTTAGAGCAACTTGGCCCAGACTTGAAACCACATCCAAGATGAGACAACAGAGGTACAGTTCCTCAAATCTAGGAGAAATTGTAGAAAAGAAGCTGTGAGGTCATATGAGATCAATAAGGATTTTTTTAAAAAAATTCTGTGGGACTTTTATAACATCATCTTCAAGGTTCATCATTTTATGAGGACCATTTAGGGAGCATCTACAGAGCTCTCCAAGCCTTCAGCAAGCAGTGCCATTTCCGCATGGCATTCACTTTTGTTAAGCCTCTACAGCTATAGAAGTTCAGCTACTAAGCCTGCTTAAGGTTGATTATTTCTGAGGGACTGTCCTCACGGAAATATGTAAGGGACAACAGGGAGAAGAGCCAATCACCTTTTCCACAGGTGTACATATCGCCCAAGAAGCTCTTGAGCATTATTAGACAACTTCTGGTTACTTTGCAATTTATCACTGGAAATGGCCATTGACATTTACCTTTTAGTCCTATTTATACACGACCCTACTCACTCATCTTCTGTCTGCCTGCATGCTCCCTGTTCATTAGTTACTGAGTACAAAATCATGGATGGCTGGAAGGGTGGAATGCTGGCCCTCAGAGAGCTTACAGGATTTGAGAGACAAGACAATACGTAAGTTTTGCATTATGGATGGCTCCAGAATTGTACATATTTAAGCTCAATGAAGAGTTTAGATTGTTTGGCTTTAGGAGTTCAGAGCACAGGGAGGTCCTCTTTGTTTTTTTTTTTTTTTTTTTTTTCAAGCTTAGTATGAACACTGGGCATTTTAAAATCAGTTTTATCAGTAATCTCAATTTCAGCTCTGAAACTGAGAAGCTGAATAGCTTTGGGTTAGTTCTTTAATTACATTTTCTTTATTTCCAGAATGAAAACAGTAATAGCTACAGTGCAAGACTGCTGGGTGAGATACTATGAGAAGCAAACAGCATGGTGATAGAGTAGGACTTCCTAGATGTTTGTTACATTTGGTCTTTCCTTCTAGTTTTTATTTGCTTGAAGGGACTTTCATTTATTCATTCATGTATGTATTGATCATCTAGTGTGTACCAGGAACTATTCTGTATGCTGGAATCCTTGCCATCATGAAACTTTACTTCTAGTTTCTAGTGGATAAAAGTAAATAGGTGAGTAAAAACATTCAAATTGCAGTTACCTTATGAAAGAAAAGAGTCCTATGCGAGAGCAATGGGGATTGCTATTATAGCAGACTGGTCAAAAAAGACCTCTCTAAGGAGGTGGCATTTCAGTATACACTGGAAAGATGAATGACCACTAGAGAGGGGGAAAAAGACATATAGACAAAGAAATGGAAGTTAAAAAAAACTTTGAGTGGGAAAGAGCTTGGTGTATTAGAAGAGCAGAAGGGGCCTAGGGCAGCTAAGGTTAGTGGTGATGGGCAGGTGATAGATGATGTACACTATGCCTCTGGAACGGCAGGTAGAGGTCAGATCATGGAGTGCCTTACAGCCATGGCAAAGCATAGAAGCTCCAAGGGGGAAGGATTTTTTTTCTGTTTTACTCAATATTGGTGCTCTAGCACCTAGAATGGTGCTGGTCATAGAAGGTAATCATGAAACATGGGTTGTTAAATTTTATTCTGTGTCAATTCTAAGTGACTATGTATAATACTCTTTAAAACTTTATCGAGCTGCTGTGTGAGGGCTGGATTGTCACTTTGAGTGGAACCAGGGGATGGAAGTGGTGGGGACTATTGCAATAACCCAGGTGAGAGACAATGGTGGTTTGAGCTAGAGTGATAGTAGGGAAGATAAGGAGGAGAGTAGACATTTGTGCCTGGGTGAGAGACAATCATGGTTTGAGCTAGAATGATAGTAAGGAAGATAAGGAGAAGTGGAGACTTTTGTGCTATTTTTTAGGGGTCAGATCTCTGGCACTTGGTGATGGATTGGACTTAGGGTTGGGGGGCTGGTGCTATGTGCATTTAGGTAGATGATGAAGCTTGGGAGAGGAGATTCTGAGAGATTTAGGGGAGGGTGATTAAGTGTACTATTTTCTACTTGCTCCTTTTGTTTTGTTTTGAAATGCCAGTAGGAAATCCAAGTGGAGAGACCAAGGTTTCAGCTGGATATTACCTGCCTGGTGCTTAAAGAAGAGGTCAGGCACAGCATATATATTTTGAATATAGGTGAGGTGGTATTTAAAGCCATGGACGGGATAAGATCCCTACAGAGAATACAGGTGCATGAGACAAGAGTATCCAGGTGGAACCTGGGAAACTAACATTGAAAGACCATGAAGCAGTAAAGAACTCAACACAGACCAAGGTCTGTCGTGAGATGTAGGAGGAAGTCTAGTGTGGTAGAAAAGTGATTCAAGCAAGAAGATGGCTAACTGTGTGGTGTTCCTGAGAGGCATGTAAGATGTGGATAGGGGAGTGACCATTGAATCTGGCATCTGAATTGTGTGGCATTCCTCTTATATTGAAATTTTTATTTTTTATTTGAAAAGTACTATAACCACAGTATAAAACATAATGAAAATATAAGTTTATTGGTACCTGTGACAAGAACATTTTCAGTGGTTCCTATGGGAAGAAAGCCAGAATGAGTGGGTTGAATAATGAGTGGGTTGAATAATAATTGATGAGAAGAGACGGTGTAGTAAACATGTAACTATTTATTTCCTCTAAAAGCTCCACTGAGAAGACAGCATTGTTTTTTTTTTTAAAGGCATAAAGCCACAAAGCCTCCTAGGAGCTGGTTAAAAATGAAGACTTTCAGGCCCCACTCCAGACTTATTGAACTAGAATCTGAATTTTCCCAATATATTCTTCTGATTTGCCTACACATTAGTTTAAGAAGTACTGACTTGGCAGTACTGCACAATCCCTAAAACACTCAGGAATTGGAGGCATTGATGTTCCTGAAAATGGGCATGAAGAACAAATAGGGTCAGGTGGCTAATGTACAAGGATTGGTAGAAAGATGAAGAGGCAGGCATGCTTCCCCCTTGGAGCATTCAGGCAAGTGCTTCTCCCCACTTGAGCAAAACAGCAAAGGTTTATTCTTTAAAGAGAGTAGAGTAGGTAGTTTCTGGACTGGAGAATGCCAAGGAGTACTTAGGATGCTAAATGCTAAGACCCTAGCCCTTTTCCTCAGCTACCAAAATGCTGACATGGGGCTTCACCATCTGGGTAGGAGCTTGGGAAAATCTTACCCAGGGAATTTGACCAACTCAAGAGGCAAGATTTAGATACTGGCTCAGAGATTTCCTAACTCTAATGCCCAGGGGTTTGTCTGTCTTCCTCCCTCCCTCCTTCCCTCCCTCCCTCCCTTTCTTCCTTCCCTCCTTCCCTCTCGTTCTTTCCTTCCAACTTCTGTTGCTGTTTTGCTCTCCCTCTGGCATCTTAGTGGAGAGCTCTGCTTCCAGAGGTACTTTGTAATTTTCTCCAGAGCTAGTTTGTAATTTTTTCCAGAGCTACTTTATAATTTTCCTATCTGGCTATCATAACTGTTTGTTCTTTTTTCTCTTGTCTCTAGTATTTGTTTGGGGGAATAAGATGCCATTCCAAGACTGTATGTTCTTATTGAAGGAGCCCGACAGATTTTTACAATCAGGGTCCTGATAAGCAATTCTGCTACTGTATGTAGAAATTCAGATGACCTCTTTTCTGTTCACCATATTCTCATATTTGCTTTCACTGCCTTTTCAGCTTGTTTTCTAAATTAAAAGAGTGTTTCTTGTTGCATTTTCCACTGCCTTTCTCCCACCCCCAATATATTTACTTACAGAAATTCTACACAGCTTGTTGTGTACAAAACAAACCCCAATTAAATGAAGGTTTCTTCCCTTCCTGCCCTGATCGGAGGTTAGCTTTGGTGGGGGTATAGCAGTGGCGAGGGTTTGGGCCAACTCTTGATACTTGCTCAGACATTATTTGGTGATGGAGTGATCACTCTTTTTTGTTCAATTTGTTTTTCTATTCTAAAGCTAACAAAACCATGCAGAAACAGTTTGAAATTTACACAAAAAGAAAACTGATTATACTTTCAAGAGCATTTAAGGACTCCCTATTAGTGTCCTCCTTTTGCCAAAGTTGAAAATTTTAAGTTGTGTCATTTCAGAAGAGACATCTGTGTTTTGTTGAGACTAACTCTGTGTGATTACCAAATTTCAGAGATGACACTCAGCTTCTCTAGGGGAAAGCTGGCATACACAGTGCATTAATACATATGTTCCTTTAACATACTATCTCCTGGTATCCATATAATAGTATTCATGAACACAGCAGCTTTGGGGAAAATTATAAAGTTGGCAAAGAAAACAGTGCAGATGAAGCTTAACCTTTTGGTGCTGTTTTCCACCTTCTGTATCATTCTCTTTTATCTCAACTCAGAGGACCCAGTCCCTTGTATTTGCACAATTTAAAAACTTCTAGTCAAATTTAAATATTTGGACATTTTTCTGTTAAACCTTACCATAAGTTTGCAGGTGTTCATTTGTCATTCTCTTTTATTTGAGGCCCATATTCTCCTTTTAAAATAAAGCAAGGATTTTTCTGACCTTTTAAAGACTATACTGTTCTGGAAGTGGCCTTGCATAATTCCTGAAATCAAGCCTAGGTGGTCAAAAGGGCAAGTATCAATGGGACAGGCAGATGCCCATCTTTTCATCAACTGTCTTCTGACAGCAAACAGGTAGACATCTTCTCATTGGCTTTTACTGGGCGTCCATTTCTTCCAGTTCCCACAATTTAGAATTTCAGATTGCAACTTGCAGTTAATTTTCAAATGAGTGGATTTAACAATGAGTATGCTGGATTCTCAGGGGGGATTTTGATCTTTGTGAACAGGGTGAGGAAAAACATCATTGTTATTATTTCTTTGATGTTCTTCTCTTTGAGCAACTCCACAAGTACAGGCAAATTGTGCCTCTCCTGTTGGTTCCGTTTTTCTAAGAGCCTAGTACCAGTGCCTTGCACAAACATAACCAAATATTTTCTGTTGAAAGAAAACTTCATGAAAAATGAGCATCTTTACTTTGGTCTCAGAACCGAACCATATTGAAATAGGCAAATATACTTCAGGTTGGAGAAGGTAATAGTATTTGGGTAGGGGAATAGAAGACCTATCTGGAAATAGAAAGTAGTGCATGAAGCAAAGAGTTGAAAGGGTGGAAGATGAGAAAGAGGACAGGAGAGCTAATCTGAGGCCACAATATGGAAGACCTTAATGTCAAACATAGGACTTGGGACTTTTTTCCTGAATCTGACTATTGAAACCCACAGGGGAATTAAACCAGAGCAAGGGCTCAGAGCAGGAAGCTGGGAGGGTAGAAGGCTGAAGGCACTGATATTAATTCAGAAGTGGTTACTGTGAGATGATGAAGAATGCACATGTAGAGGCAACCCTGTCTTCTAGGCATGTGATCCATTGTCTGAACCAAAATTTAGTAGATTTTATTAGAAAGGACAGAATATTTTAAGTTAGGGCCACTTTTGAAAAATCTAGTGCTCCAGGCTGTGGCCCTTCCATATGAGGGACCTTTCCTTTTCCATGCCCTTCTTATTCCAGGAGGATTGTGGATGAAATGTTCCATGACCTCCCATCAGCCCTCATTTATTTAGTTGTAGCCATTGATGGAAATGGGATCTCCCACAAATATGTTTAAAACCCCTTGCCAAGCTGAAAGTTATGAGACAGAGGTGTCTGTGTGGAGGTTTTCTGTGTTTCATGTCAAAACAACAGAACAGTCTACTGAGCCTAATAGAACCCCCCCCCCCCCCCGCCCCAGAATCCCACAACCGAAATTGCATGAGTTGAGGAATCACACACCTGCTGGATTATGAGACTGAAAAAAAGCTTCTTTGCTTTGGGAAGTTTGGTGCCTGAAGATGTTTGTAAAATCAAAGCATTTTAGAATTGAATGAGGGGTGCCTGGGTAGCTCAGTCAGTTAAGCATCCAACTCTTGGTTTCGACTCTAGTCATGATCTCATGGTTTGTGTGTTTGAGCCCCACATTGGGCTCTGCACTGCCAGTGTGGGACCTGCTTGGGATTCCCCCCCATCCCCCTCTCCCTGCCCTCCTCTTGTACCCCTCTCCCTCTCTTTCCCTTTCCCCCCTCCCTCTATCCCTCTCTGCCTCCCCTGCTAGCTCGCTCCTTCCCTCTCTCTCAAAATAAACTAAAAAAAAAAAAAAGAATTGAATGAAACTTTAGCATCATTTTATTTCAGGTTTCACCAATCTACTGATGAGTTTTCTCTCTGATATCCTCAATTAATTAATCTCTGTTTCACTGAAACTTAGCTGAGCTTTTTGGGTTCCTACTTTTTAAAGGTTTTCATCAAGCTTGCCAATTGGGAGATGTAAAAATTGGCTCATGCTGTTTATTTTCCATTATTTCTGACACTGGATTCTGTGATGGCTCTGTGTTATGGTCTGGGAGAAGGGATGAAAGAGAGGACTCAAGCCACTCCTAAGACTAAAAATACCTGAGTTCAAGGCTATAGCAAGGCTTTGGTTACTTTATACTGTTTTTTTTGTTGTTGTTGTTTTGTTTTTTTTTGTCCGTCACTTGAAGATTTTCAGATCTGCTAGCATATTCCATATGAGAGAACAAGGTAATGGCATGTTCAGGTCAGAGACACACAACATGCTCTGAGATACTTCACAGGGAGGTCAGATTAAGAACAAACATCCAGATCTCATTATAATCAGATCCTAAGCAATTAAAAATAATTACTCTCTTTTCTAGCTGACCTTGTGGGATATATAAGCTAGAGTCTAGTCTAAATAAAGCTGAATTGGAGAGTCTAAATCTAACAGCTTAAAAAAAGTGTAGTCCAATCAACCATAGTGACTAGATAACCCAATTAGTGTCTTTGGAGAAGGATAATCACAAGTCAAATGAATTTCCCATTTATTGCCAACACGTCTGGCTTCTGAAGCCCAGCTTTTTTGGTAGAGGAATTGGGTGAGGAAGGACAGTGCTCACCTTTAGGGTAAACAAGGGATTTTATCATCACCAAGCAATTGGAATTCTCTCTCAAACCCCTACTCTTCAATTGCTGATAATGACTCTGTAAATTATAGCTCTTAGCCAATTCTGAGGGTAGAATTCATCTTGTATTTTAAAGGATTCTTTCCCTGCGATAGAATTTCTACTTTTTCCCTTTCAAGATAAGCATTATATAGTTTTTCCTATAGTCATTTTTCTGATTTCTCCATGGGGAATATAAACCTCCCTTACCCTCAGCCCAATTAAATTCCAAATGTTGGACATATACCTACCATTTCTCACTAAAGTAGGTGCTTGATTTTGTTCCAAGAGAAAGGATTATGTATGCATTAGCAAGAAAACTGTGCTGTTTATTTCTTTCAAAGAAATATCTAAACAAGACAGCAAGAGTCTCTGGATATGGACACTTGGGGCAATTTGCACAGTGGGGTGTTTGATTTTGATATCCAGACAGAACTACAGTAATCAAAGCACATCTGGGGAACACAGAAAACCTCATGTTCAGGTTTTGGAATCTGACCTTAATTGGAAAAAATTATATTTCTTTGAACATTACTGCATGGCTTGATGTGATTTTGTTTAGGCAATTTCATTTATCTTTTTAATATTCTCATTAGGTATAGAGAGGCAGGTAGTATTATTTACGTCAGGAGAACTGAGTGACGTGCCTAGAATACAGGATGTTCAACCTTTGGAAGATTTTGCTTCTGATCTTTGTATCCTTCTGAATAAATTAATTAATTCTAGAATGATATATAGGCATTTTCTTAAAACAAACACATAATAAAAAAGCAAGGAAAATAAGAAAACTATCAAATCCTATAGTACTGCACCACAGGGAGAACAATAATCATCTTTTATAAGAATCTTTTCCTTAGTATTGAAGAGCGGAGTGAATAAACAGATGTAATTCCCCCTGATTTATTATATCATTTGTTCTACATGTAATTGAAGGCCCAGAACATACATTGCATTGAACCAGGCACAACAAAGAATACAAAAGAAATTTTCACTGCAGTTGAGGAAATACAACACACATGAACAAATAAGAGCAAAGTAAGATTAAGTGTGAATCGAACAGTACTAGTATCCAGACTAAATAAAGATGAACTGGTCAGGGAAGACTTCATCAAAAAGGCAACCTTTGAGCAAGATTATGATCCGTAGGTCAGACTTCAAGAGGCAAGAAAGAAGAAACTGAGGATAGTATAAATAGGCATAAGGTGAAGACACAGGGAGGCAAAAATACACACACTGAATTAAAGAGCCAGTCTTCATCAGCCTTGCAGAGTAGCTGCCTCCTGTTGGACAGTAGTGAGAGGCAGTCAGAAAAACAAGCCATTGAGTAATTTTGAGCTGGGGATTCATAACATGGTGGCAATGGTATTTTATGCAGAAAAATTCAATGGCGGTGTGTAGGCTAATTTGGAGAAGAGGGAGAGGTTGGTTGAAAGGAGATAAAGTAGAACATAATTATACAATCCAGGCTTTGAATGTTCAGGGACCAAACAGATGATGGCAATAAAGAAAGAGTTGCTGGTAGTAGCAACATGAAGGGAGTTTGTAAAACTGATTGAATGTGGGCAATCAAGAAAGTCAACCATCAATACTCAACAAATCCAGAAGTCAGGGGTGGTTTTAGTAGTTTTGTAATCCAGTGTTTTATCTTTCCTTTCTTCACTTCAGTGTAAGTAACATCTAGTTTCCACATGACTATAGTCTTCAAAACCATCTTCTTCGTGAGAACACAGTACATTCCTAAACGGTAGCTTCTCAGACACAAAGTACTAAAAACCCAGCCAAAGATTTATCTCCAGCTGATGCTGAATACTGAATTAGGAGTCAGGAGGTTCAAGTTACAGTTAACACTTGACAAGGGGTTCATTCTAGTGGCTGGGGTTGGATAGAACAGCCTTTGGATTAGCCTTTCCTAAAATGTGTTCCGCAGAATATGAATTCCAGAATATGCTTTTCAGAGGGAAAAAAGTACAATTAAACTTGTTCGCAAACATCAAAAGCTGTATTTCCTTCTTAGAGATCACAGAGCCTTATTGGCATAGGAAAAGTCTTCCCTTTTGGTACACGGTACTTAGAACTAAGGAAAGTCTAAAGGAGCTCCTAGCTAAACAATAATCTATGATGATGGATTAAGGAGAGTGATCTAAACCAAAGCAGTGAAACAAGAAGTATAAGGCAAAGGAAGAAAACAAAGCAAAACAAAATAATAATTAGATAATTACAAGTAAGGGCTGGCCAATTGAGACTGCAATGAGATACAGGAACTTAAAGTGAAGAGAGGGGTCAAAAAAGGCAGCCTATAATAAAATCTCAGTACAGATCTCTATACGTCGACAGTGACCGCCAGTGGGCCCTTTTCTCCTCTTAGTATTGTGGTCATCTGACCCTGCTGAAGAGAAAGATAGCTGTATCTGCACTGTCACTTAGTCAAAATTTCAGATTTTGAATGGGTGTTCACATTCTCCTTGGAAATTGTAACTCCAGGAAGAAAAAAGCAAGATCAAAGTGTCCTTGCTAGATTCATTGACTGCCTCCAACTGAAACTGAGTTTCTAGGATAAGTCAGAAATCAAAATTCCTTTGACTGTGGTCAGAACGAAACCTCCCTGAGTTCTTGCCAAATATTGAAAGCCTAAAAGAACACATTTTCTTACTTAGAAAATAAGTGCACAGAGAGTAAGTCCTCCAGCCACTGGGAGGAGGAGGAGATTATTCTTTTTTTTAAATATGAAATTTATTGTCAAACTGGTTTCCATACAACACCCAGTGCTCATCCCAGATTGTTCTTAAGTAAGTAGGAGTCTTATAGAGTTATAAAGATCTTTCTATCAATTGTGAAAAGCATTCTCATACCTATTGATTCATTTGGTCGTCATGAATGCCCTCTGGTGTTTTTTTTTCCCTAGTGTTTTACAGATGACAACAGCAACAGCCATCACCACCACCACCTGAGAGGCATTACGCTAGGTGTTTTATATTCATTATCTCATATAGTCCTCACAGCAACTCTTTGAAAAAGGCCCACATTGCAGTTTCCATGACATGGCCAAGAGGCCATGTGATTGAGCAAAAAAACAGTGTCACAGCCTGTGTTTGAACTCCAGTCTCTCGGATTCTAAAGGCTATACTATACCATCTCTGACTTGTCAAAACAGCAAAAGATCCTCCTATGAATACTACCTGGGGTGCCTGTCTGGATCAATTGGTTAAGCATCATAATCTCATGGTTGTGGGATTGAGCCCCAAGTCGGGCCCCATAGCATGGAGCCTGCTTGGGATTCTCTCTGTCTCTTTCTCTCTGCCCCTCCCTGGCTCATACTCTCTATCGCTCTCAAAATAAATGTTAAAAAAAAGAATGTTATCTTAGAATTCCCTCCATTCCTGATCCAGCTTACCTAGTTTAGTACTTTCCTCATGGCACCATGTTGTTTCAAACTGCCTCAACTCTACTTAAGCCAGTAAGATTTAGCCACTTTCAGCTATAGTTTAAATCAGAGGTGGGCAATCTATAGCCTGTGGACCATACTTGGCCTATCTGTTTTTCTGTGGCTCATGAGCAAAGACTATTTTTCATCCTTTACATGATAAAAAAAAATCAAAAGAAGAATGATACTTTGTGACATGCGACCATTATATGAAATTCAAATTTCAGTGGCAAAAAACAAAGCTTTGTTGGAACACAGCCATGCTTATTCATTTACATTTTGTCTGTGTCAGCTTTCCTACAACTGTGACAGAGTTGAGAAGTTGGAGTAGAGAATTATGGCCCATACAGCCTAAAGTATTTATTATTGACTCTTAACAGCAAAACTGCTAAGCTCCAGTCAAAATTCTAAAGGACATCTTTTGTTTGTTTGAAGAGGAACAAACAAAATGAGTCAGAGGCTTTTATTTTATACAACAGAGATAAGCTGTGGGAGCACGGGCTCAGGTTTGGATCCCAGCTCTGCTATCCAAGAGCCGCAGGACTGAGCCTGTCGAAATTATCAAACTCTAGAGCTCTTTGGTTTGCTTCATCTGAAAAATGGAACAATAATACTAAACTTGCAGTTCTACTGTGCAATTTTAATGAAGTATTATGTGTAAGGCTTCAGGAAAATAGTATGGGCCCTTTGGTAAATGGAATCTACCTGCCTGTTGGTGATGCTTTCCTATTCCTTTTGTGTTAACATTGGCATGTGCTGATGGTTGGGAATTAGAAATCTCTGGTGATAGCTGGCAGATAGATAGAATGAAAGTGCTGCAAGGTGGATGCTTTGCTAGGATAAACTGTACATGGTTAAGATGTAGCACCTGTTCTCCCCTGGGTGAATTTGACGGACAATGAAGCTGTGATGTATTGATGGATTAAACAGTTGCACTCAGTGAAGCCCAGCTATTCCATCCATCTCCACTTGATGTGACCATCATTAAAGTCAATATCCAAATGCAGAAGACTGCAAGGTGAACTAGAAATGCTTAGTTGAACAAGCTGTTTCATCTTCCCTCTGCCAATGTTCCAGATAAACCCAATCCAATCCTCTTAAAAAGCACAAATAAATAAAAATAATGGTTCTTTCATTATAACTCAGCACCTGAGTAGTTCATGTGGCATTTTATCTGCTCTTCTGTGATGAACAAACTAACCTCCAAAATATCCTCAAATAATTTTTTTATGTCTAGCAACCAAAGCAACATGTATCTTATTTTTCTGTATATACCTTGCCCAGAAGATTGCAAAGCTAAACTCTAAAATGGCCCAATTCACACCCTACTAATGAGTGTGCAGAGAAAAGAATCTTCTCAAGATTAGATATCTGGGAGAACTCTTTCAAAACTCTTAAGCAACTACACTCACTCCTGGGATGGGGGGAATGCCAATAAAGGGCATTCCCCTTCTTAGTTTTATGCAACTTTGTCCTCTAGTATATACACATAAGGAAGGCATTGACCAGGGCTACCTTTTGTCAAGAGTTACAAACACTCTTACCTACAGTCTCTTTCTCAGTTACAAAGTATTCTTGGACAGACAAATTTTAGTCATTTATATCTTAGTATGAATTATTTTAAAAAATCATACGTCTGCTCCTTCCACACTATACACACATACTCCCTGAAGTTTGGGGTTTGGGAATGGATTTTCGTTTCTTTCCTCCCTCCTTCCTTTATTTTCTTTCTTCATGTTTTCCATGCATAATGAAAAAAAATATGGTAAAGAGATGTAAGAAAGTAGATGGCCTAGTGCAGAAGGGAGTTTGATATGGAGGATTATTACTAAAATGAAACCTTGTTAGGGGTTGTATGCTCTAGTAACTGGTTGGCACTGCTTGGCCCACAGGGAAACATTGGAAGAAGTGGAGAGGCAGAAATGGCTATATTTGTGAGGCAACTATGTCTTTTAGTCTTAATAACAACCCAACCAAACTGGTTGTAGTAAAACCACTTCAGAAGTGAGGAATCTGAGGTTCAGAAGGGGTTAAATAATTGTTCAAAGTTGCTTAGGAGCCAGTGACTTCTTTCAGGAGCTCAGGTGCATTGGCCTTCTCCTGTGTTTATAATGACTAGACTGTGCCTAGGCACATTCTTCCCCATAATCAGGAATAACTGTCTCATCTGAGACAGTGTACCCAAAACACAGAGCTGACGAGTTATTTACTCTGCTGCTGCAGCTGCCTCTGGATAGGAACTGAGGACTTAGGATGTCCAGGGAAAAAGTAGCAAGTGGAACCAACCAAGTGTACTACTAACCACTTGTCCCTGAGTGACAATGTGAAAGTCACTACCATGTTTGAGTGTGGCTGTGGTAATTGTGAACTGAAAAGATGACCATACTCTGCAGTAAAATAAGAGTCTTCCTTAGCCTTATGGGACCAAGAGTGAAAGAGGCATCCAGAATAGCGGCTTCTATTTAAAATACATGGAATAAGGGGCGCCTGGGTGGCTCAGTTGGTTGAGCGTCCAACTTCAGCTCAGGTCATGATCTCATGATTCGTGAGTTCGAGCCCCGCATCGGGCTCTGTGCTGACAGCTCGGAGCCTGGAGCCTGCTTCAGATTCTTTGTCTCTCTCTCTCTGTCCCTCCTTCACTCGCACTCTGACTCTCTCCCTCTCTCCCTCTCTCTCTCAAAAATAAATAAACATTAAAAATTTTTTTTTTAAATAAAATACATGGGATAAAAATACTGAGTGTATCTATATCCTCTGAGCTGTAACCTCCCAGTTCTTTGGGGAAGTAGTAATCAATTGGACAGAATGAGGTTTGGGGGAAAGAAGAGTAGACTATGAGTCAAAAGGCCCATTTTCTAGTATTGGCTATGCTTTGGCTCCTTGTAAGAGATTGCACGAATCTTTTGTCTCTCCAGATCCCAGATTCCTCATTTGCAAAATGAAGAGATAAAGTGAACTGGTCTAAGATCTTGTCCAACTTTGAGAGTCTGTTGACTTCCTATTAAATAGTTTACTAAAATTCTCAAGTTGAGAATCACATTTTCCTAGCTGTTTGAAAGACGATGCTATATTTTTCATGCCCACTCTGCCTCCCCTGTTCTTTCTCCCTTTCTTCACACCCCTTCCCTTTTCCTCTAGTTAGTTCCCTGTTTCTCCAGGAAGCAGAACCTCTGTTGAGGAATTATTTGCTGGTGGCTCCAAAGTGACAGTGACTTGTGCCTTCTTGAATTCAGTGTCCTTAAGAGACATGTGTATTTCACTTAAATCAAAACTGTCTTTCTGCCTCTAATTCCAGGTCTTCAAAGTTTCTAGTTTTTCTTAGTTTTACTTTTCTGGTTTCACAAAACATAGTTTGGAACCCAAGAGCAAATGTGTTGAAAAGACTCAAACATTTTCCTTCTGCCTTTGAATTGAGCTTTCCATACTGCCTTCCTTGTCTGGCTGAGACAGGCTCTCACTAAGATCCTGGGAGAGCAGAGTTGTTAGGATGGGGGAGTTTGTTTTATTCAAGCCTTTGGTCAGTGCAGAAATAGTTCAGCCCAACCGTTATCAGCCTAAAGTGAAAATAATAATAGCACACAACATGAAAATGCCAGCCCCACCATTGTTCCCGCTGCCTCTGATACTCACAGTTCAACTGCGTTCCTGGGAAGGTCGGAGGGAATCTCTGTCACCTTGCTATCTTGGCAGAGGAAAACCCTGTGCCAGCAGTGACAGATCTGATGATGACATCCTGAGCCTAAGCTCAGGAATGCCAGCAAGGAGACCAGGAGCAAGGCCATACTTATTCACCCATCCACCTGCTTTCTTGCTGCATCTGCAGAGAAAAATCTCCACAAATTTCAGAAGCTCCACACAGCGCTCTTATGAGAAGATATCTGCCAGGGTCACGTGACTGACCAAAGGATTTTTTTTTTTTTTGGTCACTTTCAGACAAATAGCAAAATTCCTGTGTGCCTGTAGTGATTTCCGGGGCAAGATAAGCTACTCCCTTATTCTTCTCTATTGGATTTCTTCCACCCTAACTCAAGGAAGAGAGTAAATAGAACCTTGATGCATGTCTGGAGTACTTTACATTTATTAAACTGTAGAAGTGTCCCTGCTGATCACCATTCTCTTCTCAAGAGAGTGACATGATTGACTTTCTCCAAAAACAGACACAACATACAATGAGAACCATCAATGAGAGTGTCACTCAGTAAGGGGCATGGACCTGTTTCTAGTCTTGGCATCAACCTCTTCCTCCAGCCTACTGGGTATAAAACCTGAATCTGTGGGTCTTAGTCATGAGCCCTCTTTCTTGGTGTAATTAACAACCAAAACTGGTGTTGCTCAGAAGATAGATGGGTGGGTTAGTAAGTTCCTGGGGGGAAGGCACTTATGAGAGGGTTGTCCACAGATATAAGTGACTAATCTGAGTGACCTGATGAATGGGCTGTATTTTCAGTGTGGATTTAGTGGACACCAGCAGTCCACTCTCTGTTGCGGATCCTTCTGGCTTCTCTTATTTTCAGGCTCGGAAGATTGTCCTTGCCTTTGGGACATTGGCACAGATGAATTTATTTAATGTATGCTTTTAAGTTAATTCTAAGTGCTCCCTGTAGGTGATAGTCTTTGCACTTTGATTGGCATTCTCGATGGCTGCTTGATGGTCAGGAATCAGGAAACATTTGGTAACACTTTCAGTAAAGTGGCCTTCTACTTCAAACTCCAGAATCTTTGAAGATTAAAAGGCTGAATATTCTCCAGGACTCTCCCTAAAATTTATTACTTCCTAAAATTAGTTTCAACACTATTTTTAAGTAATTAGTTGCATAAAATTGAGTTAGCTGAAAATGCTAAACATGTATATATTTATCTCTCTCCTTCCTCCCCCTCACTGAGGAATAATGACTTAAAATGAATGGATTAAATTATCATTAAAGGAAAAACAGAAACAAGTGACTTGTAAGGTGAAGTTGTTCCCTAGCTTCCTCTGGGAGCAACTGATTCATTCTAATTCCAATACTGGAAGATCAGGGTGATACTTATATGGACTCTATGTAGTTACAGGTTTGGCTAACATTAATAGTTAAATTATTTGACTTGACAATTGACAATAATAGTCTTTCAGATATGGAGGGGATTTAATGCAGTCAACCAACTAATGCTTAAGTTTTTTCTAAAATATTCACAATAATTGGGGCACCTGGGTGGCTCCATTGGTTAAGCCTCTGACTTTGGCTCAGGGCATGATCTCATAGTTTGTGGGTTCAAGCCCTGCATCAGGTTCTGCACAGAGCCTGCCTGGGATTCTCATTATTTCCCTCTCTCTTTGCCCCCTCCCCAAATAAACAAATAAACTTAATAAAAATAAAGTATTCTCAATAATTTAAAGGGATTTACCTGCCTATGCTTGGCTAACACCAGTGACAAAAAACAAAAACAAAAACAAAAGCAAACTCATTACCAGTCGAAACTCCCATCTCTACCCCTGCCTCACAAATCTCCACTTAGGCTTCTACAACTCCAATTATAACGAAGTTAGACCTTGTAAAATGAGCACAAATCCTTTTAAAATTAAAATTTTTATTTTAAAATGTGTCATATTCACAACTTGCAGAACATAAATAAAATACACATAAATTATTAAGCAAAATTATAAAACAGTGCGGCCTGAAGAAATGGGACAAGTGCCACTGAATCTACTTAGTTGCTCCTTCTGATTCCCTCTGATGTTCCTATGCCTGCAAGTGACCATTAATGTGAGTTTTGTGTTTTAAAATTCCATTAATTAAAAAAAAATTATCTCCAGGGGCGCCTGGGTGGCTCAGTTGGTTAAGCGTCCGACTTCGGCTCAGGTCACGATCTCGCGGTATGTGAGTTCGAGCCCCGCGTCGGGCTCTGTGCTGACTGCTCAGAGCCTGGAGCCTGTTTCAGATTCTGTGTCTCCCTCTCTCTCTGACCCTCCCCTGTTCGTGCTCTGTCTCTCTCTGTCTCAAAAATAAATAAACGTTAAAAATTTTTTTTTTAAATAAAAAATAAAAAAAATTATCTCCGAAGTATGTATCAGCAAATAATATATTGCTTAATTTTGCTTGCTTTATTTTGATTTTATACAAATTGTATCAATCTTTAAGTAGTCTTTTGTTACTTGCTATTTTACACTAACTTGACATTTTTAAGAATAACCCATTTGCTATGTTATATGTAGCTGTAGTTAGTTAATTTTATTACTGTAGAATATTCTATTGTATAAATAGGCTATAATTTATGTTCTTATTCTCATGTGATCTTTCTTTATCCTGAGGTTAGGAAAATATTCTCCAATTTTTTTTTCCTAAAAATTTTGGGGTTTTGCTCTGCACATTTAAGTCTCTAATCTACTTGATATTGATAATTATATATACTTTGAGTCAGGAACTCAATTTCAGTGTTAGTGATATAATAGTTTTTTTTTTAATTTTTTTTAACGTTTTTATTTATTTTTGAGACAGAGAGAGACAGAGCATGAATGGGGCAGGGGCAGAGAGAGAGAGGGAGACACAGAATCGGAAGCAGGCTCCAGGCTCTGAGCCATTAGCCCAGAGCCCGACGCGGGGCTCGAACTCACGGACCTCGAGATCGTGACCTGAGCTTAAGTCGGATGCTTAACTGACTGAGCCACCCAGGCGCCCCAGTGATATAATAGTTTTTATCCACATGAGTAAACAGTTGTCCCAGAACCATTTATTGAATAGACCCTTTCCCCCCCTCATCTATAAAAACTACTTTTCTCCTATCTCAAGTAAGTGTTTTGAATAAGTTTGTGTTGAAGCTCTTTTATAGTCCATTGTCCTTCTTATCTGTACCAGTGCTCTACTGAATCGCTTGAACTTTAAGTCTTGATTGATACATGATATATGGTAAGAAAATATTCTCTCAAGTAATATCTTGCCTATTTGGACCTTGATTATTCCATATGAATTTTAGAATCAGCCTTATTAAACTTCTTATTTTCTTAAGTTTATTTATTTATTTTGAGAGAGAGAGCACAAGCACTTGTGGGGAAGAGGCAGAGAGAAGAGAGTCAGAATCCCAAGCTGGCTCCACACTGTCAGCGTGGAGCCCAATTCTGGGCTCGAACCCACAAACCGTGATATCGTAACCTGTGCGGAAGTTGGACACTTAACTGACTGAGCCACCTAGGCATCCCTACTTGTCAAACTTCTTGAAAAAAACTCTGATAGAATTCTGTTTGGAATTACATTGATTGTATAGATTAATTTTGGGAAATTATCACCTTGAAGATATTAAGTCTTCTTAGCCCTAATTGTGGTATATTACCATCCTTTATAGGGCCTTCATTGATGTCTTTCAATACAGTTTTATAGTTTCTCCACAAAGGTCTTAATATCTTAAGAAAGAAGTTATGTAGAAGTTATATCTACATCACATATACATGTTTTTGCCATTGTAAACAATATCAGTATTTAAAATAACTTTGTTATCACATTGTAAAAATGCAATTGATTTTGGAATATTTATCTTATACCTAATTGCCTTACTACACTTCTATGTAGACTACCATTCACATCTAAGCACATTGTATGTAGTACATATATTATATGTATATATGAGTCTATTTCTTCTTTTAAAATTCCTTCCTCCCTTCCTGTTCTTCTTTCTCTCTCTCCTTCCCTTCCCTCTCTTCCCCCTCCTTCATTGTCTCATCCTTCTCCTTCTCCACCTCTCTCTCTCTTTCTCTCCCTCTCTATCTCTCTTTTTTCTTTTCTTCTCTGGGAAGGATATCCAGTGCAATGATGATTAGAAGTTTATGGTGAGCCTTCTTGTCATGTTCCTGTTTTTAAAGAAAATATTTTCTTATTTTTCATTACTCAAATGATATTTATCACAGGCTTTTGGTGTGTACCAGGATAGATATCAGGTTAAAGACCTTAGAAAAGGTTTCTAAGAATTTTTTTTAAAGTATCAATGGAGATCAATATTGTTTAATGCTTTTTCTTCATTTGTTCCCCCCTAAAAGAACTATTAATTTGCTGAGTTATGATGCTAATTTTATACTTAAACTATTCATATTCTTAGGATTAACAGACTTGTTTATGAGTAATTGTCATTTTATACACTGATTTAATCTCCCAATATTTTATTTAGAATTTTGGCATCTATGCTCGTAAGTAATTTGTAACTTAGTAATGAGTAGTTTTTATTTATTTTTTTAATTTTTTTTAACGTTTTATTTATTTTTGAGACAGAGCATGAACAGGGGAGGGTCAGAGAGAGGGAGACACAGAATCTGAAACAGGCTGTCAGCACAGAGCCCGATGCAGGGCTCGAACTCACGGACTGCGAGATCATGACCTCAGCAGAAGTCAGCTGCTTAATCGACTGAGCCACCCAGGCGCCCCAGTAATGAGTAGTTTTTAGTGAGCAGTGTAATTTCTACCTTTCTTATGTTGTCCCTTTGTGGTTTGGTATCAAGGATATATTTTTCTCAGACTGAATTGGGAAATGATCTTGGTTATTTTGTTCTTAGGAAAAAGAAGTGTTACAGATTAGAATAATCTACTCCTTGGAAGTATGGCTTTGCTTGCATGTAAAACCACCTATGCCTGGTTTTATGTTATGTGTGTGTATATATGTATGTTTTTAAAAATATAAATTCAACTTTTTTGAAAACATTTTTTGAGGTTATTTATTTACTTTTTAGAGAGAAGGCACAAGCTGGGGAGGGACAGAGAGAGAGGAAGAGACAGGATCCCAAGCAGACTCTGCACTGTCAGCGCAGAGCCCAATGCAGGGCTTGGGCCTCAATCCCACGAACCATGAGATCATGATCTGAGTTGAAATCAAGAGTCAGACGCTTAACCAACTGACCCACCTAGGCCTCCTTCAACTTTTCAAAAAATTTTAATGTTTATTTTTGAGAGAGAGAAATAGAGGGAAGGGGGGGGGAGAGAGAGAGAGAGAACACAAGAACGCAAGTGGGGGAGGGACAGAGACAGAGGGAGAGACAGAATCTGAAGCAGGCTCCGGGGCTCTGAGATGTCAGCACAGAGCCCCACACAGGGATCAAACTCACGAACCACAAGATCATGACATGAGCTGAAGTTGGCCACTTAACAGACCCAGGAACCCCCAACTGCTTTTTTTAAAATTCAGACCTTTATTTGTGGCTAATATTCCACTGACAGAGACTTTGTATATTTCCGTCATATTTTTAATTATTTAAATCCAAGTTAGTTAACATATACTTTAATAATGGTTTCAAGAATAGAATTTAGTGATTCATCACTTATATAGAACGCCCAGTGCTCATCCTAACAAGGGCCCTCCTTAATGCCCATCACCCATTTATTCCATTCTTTCTCCCAACTCCCCTCCAGCAACCCTCAGTCTTTTCTCTGTATTTAAGAGTCTCTTATGGGGAAGGCTGGGTGGCTCAGTCTGCTAAGCGCCTGACTCTTGATTTTGGCTCTGGTCATGATCTCACAGTCCAGGTTTCCTTCTCTCTCTCCCTCCCTTTATGCCCCTTCCCTGCTCACATGCTCGCTCGCTCGCTCGCTCTCTCTCGTGTGCTCCTCTCTCTCTCAAAAAAGAAAAAGAGTCTCTTGTGGTTTGCCTCCCTCTCTGTTTTTATCTTATTTTCCCTTCCCTTCCCCTCCCCTATGTTCATCTGTTTTGTTTCTTAAATTCCACATAGGAGTGAAATAATAGAATATTTGTCTTTCTCTGACTGACTTATTTCACTTAGCATAATACATTCTAGTTCCATCCACCTTGTTGCAAGTGACAAGATTTCATGCTTTTTGATTGCCGAGTAAATACAGCACTATCAGCAATAGCCAAATTATGGAAAGAACCCAAATGTGCATCGACCGATGAATGGATAAAGATGTGGTATATGTACACATATACATATACACATACAGTGAATTCAACTTTATAAATTGTTACTGTGTTATTTAGGCTTCCTATTTTTTCTTAAAATTTTTGTTATAATTTTTTTAGAAACTTGCTATTTCATGCAAGTTTTAGTGTTTATTGTCATAAAGATTTTTAGTATTTTCTATGAAATCTTTTTAAATCAATTAAATTTTTTTACATTTTTATTTATTTTGAGGGAGAGAGAGACAGAGTGAGAGTGGGGCAGTGGCAGAGAGAGAGGGAGCCACAGAATCTGAAGCAGGCTTCAGGCTCTGAGCTGTCAGCACAGAGCCTGGTGCGGGGCTCAAACTCATGAGCCGTGAGATCATGACCTCAGCTGAAGTTGGATGCTTAACTGACTGAGCCACCCAGGCGTCCCTTAAAACAATTTTTAGCATTTATTTCTATTGAAGTATAATTGATACACAATGTTACATTAGTTTCAGATGTACAACATGATTCAACAACTCTATGTGTTATGCTATGCTCACCATAGTTTAGCTCCCATCTGTCACCATACAATGCTATTAAAATACCATTGACTATATTCCCTACAATGTACCTTTCATCCTCAGGGCTTGCTCATTCCATAACTGGAAGCCTGTACCTTAATCACCTTCACCTCTTTTTGCCATCCTCCCACCCTCTCCCCTTAGGTAGCCATAGTTTGTTCTCTGTGTTTATGGGTCTGTTTCTACCTTTTTGTTTGTTTGTTTTTCAGATTCCACATGTTAGTGAAATCATAGTTTCTTTGTCTTTCTTTGACTTACCCACTTAGCATAATACCCTCTAAATCCATTCATGTTGTCATAAATTGCAGGATCTCATTCTTTTTTATGGCTCAGTAGTACTCCATTATACATATATACCACATTTCTTTATCTACCATCTGTTGATGGACACTGGTTGCTTCCATATCTTGGCTATTGTAAATAATACTAAAGTAAATATTGGAATACATCTATCTTTTCAAATTAGTGCTTTCATTTTCTTTGGGGGAAATGTTTGGTAGTAGAAATACGGAATGGTGTGGTATTTCTATTTTTATTTTTATTTTTTGGGAATCTTCATACTGTTTTCCACAGTGGTTGAATCAATTTACATTCCTGACAACAGTGCAAGGGGGTTCCTTTTTCTCCACATCCTTGCCAACACTTGTTATCTCTTGTCTTTTGGTATTAGCCATTCTGACAGGCATAAGGTGATACCTCATGATGATTTTGATTTGCATGATGATCAGTGATCCTGACCATCTTTTCATGTGTTTGTTGCCCACCTGTATGTTGTCTTTGGAAAAAGATATATTCAGTTCCTTTGCACATTATTTAATTGGATTATTTGTTTTTTTAGTGTTGAGGTGTATAAGTTTTTTAAAAAATATATTTTGAGTATCATCCTCTTATTAGATATACTACTTACAAATATACTCTTTCATTCAACAGGTTGTTGTTTCATTGTGTTGATGTCTTTCCTTGCTGCATGCAAGCTTTTGATTTTGACATAGTCTCAATAATTTATTTTTACATTTGTTTCCCTTGTCTGAGGAGACCTATCTAGAAAAACGTTGCTTAGGCTGACATCAGACAGATTACTACCTGTGTTTTCATCTAGCAGTTTTATGGTTTCAGGTCTCATATTTAGGTCTTTAATCTGTTTTGAGTTTATTTTTGTGTATGGTGTTAGAAAGTAGTCCAGCTTCATTCTTTTCCATGTAGATGCCCAGTTTTCCCAACACCACTTATTGAATAGACTGTCTTTTCTCCCATTACATATTTCTCTTCCTTTGTCACAGATTAATCGACCATATAAATGTGAGTCTATTTCTGGGATCTCTATTCTGTTCCATTGTTGTACCGGTCTGTTGTGTGCCCATATCAAACTGTTTGGATTATTGCAGTTTTGAACTATATGTTGAAACCTGGAATTGTGATACCTCCAGCTTTGTTCTTCTTTCTCAGGATTGCTTTGTCTGTTTGGGGTCTTTTGTACTTCCATACAAATTTTAAGATGATTTAATCTAATTTTGTGAAAAATGCTCTTGGTAATTTGATAGGGATTGCATTGAATCCATAGATTGCTTTGGGTGGTGTGGACATTTTAACATTTCATTATTCTAATCCATGGTCATGGCATGTCTTTTCTTTTGTTTGTGTCATCTTCAGTTTGTTTCATCACTGTTTTATACTTTTCAGTATATAGGTCTTTCACTTCCTTATTCTTTTTGGTGCAATTGTAAATGGAATTGTTTTCTTTATTATTATTATCATCATCATTATTATTTTTAATATGAAATTTATTGTCAAATTGGTTTCCATACAACACCCAGTGCTCATCCCAACACGTGCCCTCCTCAATACCCCTCACCCAGCCTCCCCTCCCTCCCATCTCCCATGAACCCTCAGTTTGTTCTCAGTTTTTAAGAGTCTTTTATGTTTTGCCTCCCTCCCTCTCTAACTTTTTTTTCCCTTCCCCTCCCCCATGGCTTTCTGTTAAGTTTCTCAGGATCCCCATAAGAGTGAAAACATATGGTATCTGTCTTTCTCTGTATGACTTATTTCACTTAGCATCACACTCTCCAGTTCCATCCACGTTGCTACAAAAGGCCATATTTCATTCTTTCTCATTGCCACAGAGTATTCCATTATGTATATAAACACAATTTCTTTATCCATTCATCAGTTGATGGACATTTAGGCTCTTTCCATAGTTTGGCTATTGTTGAGAGTGCTGCTATAAACATTGGGGTACAAGTGCCCTGTGCATCAGCACTCCTGTATCCCTTGGGTAAATTCCTAGCAGTGCTACTGCTGGGTCGTAGGGAAGATCTATTTTTAATTTTTTGAGGAACCTCCACACTGTTTTCCACAGCAGCTGCACCAATTTGCATTCCCACCAACAGTGCAAGAGGGTTCCTATTTCTCCACATCCTCGCCAGCGTCTATAGTTTCTTGATTTGTTCATTTTAGCCACTCTAACTGGCATGAGGTGGTATCTCAATGTGGTTTTGGTTTGTATTTCCTTGATGAGGAGTGACAATGAGCATCTTTTCATGTGCCTGTTGGCCATCTGGATGTCTTCTGTAGAAAAGTGTCTATTCATGTTTTCTGCTCATTTCTTCACTGTATTATTTGTTTTTTGGGTGTGGAGTTTGGTGAGTTCTTTACAGATTTTGGATACTAGCCCTTTGTCCAATATGTCATTTGTAAATATCTTTTCCCATTCCATTGGTTGCCTTTTAGTTTTGTTGATTGTTTCCTTTGCAGTGCAGAAACTTTTTATCTTTATGAGGTCCCAATAGTTCATTTTTGCTTTTAATTCCCTTGCCTTTGTGGATGTGTCAAGTAAGAAATTGCTGTGGCTGAGATCATAGAGGTTTTTTCCTACTTTCTCCTCTAGGGTTTTGATGGTTTCCTGTCTCACATTCAGGTCCTTTATCCATTTTGAGTTTACTTTTGTGAATGGTGTGAGAAAGTGGTCTAGTTTCATTCTTCTGCATGTTGCTGTCCAGTTCTCCCAGCACCATTTGTTAAAGAGACTGTCTTTTATCCATTGGATATTCTTTCCTGCTTTGTCAGAGATTAGTTGGCCATACGTTTGTGGGTCTAATTCTGGGGTTTCTATTCTATTCCATTGGTCTATGTGTCTGTTTTTGTGTCAATACCATGCTGTCTTGATGATTACAGCTTTGTAGTAGAGGCTAACGTCTGGGATTCTGATGCCTCCCGCTTTGGTCTTCTTCAAAATTTTGGGGCCTTTTGTGGTTCCATACAAATTTTAGGATTGCTTGTTCTAGCTTCGAGAAGAATGCTGGTGCAATTTTGATTGGGGTTGCATTGAATGTGTAGATAGCTTTGGGTAGTATTGACATTTTAACAATATTTATTCTTCGAATCCATGAGCGCAGAATGTTTTTCCATTTCTTTATATCTTCTTCAATTACCTTCATAAGCTTTCTATAGTTTTCAGCATACAGATCTTTTACGTCTTTGGTTAGGTTTATTCCTAGGTATTTGGTGCTTCTTGGTGCAATTGTGAATGGGATCAGTTTCTTTATTTGTCTTTCTGTTGCTTCATTATTAGTGTATAAAAATGCAATTGGTTTCTGTACATTAATTTTGTATCCTGCAACTTTGCTGAATTCATGGATCAGTTCTAGCAGACTTTTGGTGGAGTCTATCGGGTTTTCCATGTATAATATCATGTCATCTGCAAAAAGTGAAAGCTTGACTTAGCTTTGCCAATTTTGATGCCTTTGATTTCCTTTTGTTGTCTGATTGCTGATGCTAGCCTAGCACTTCCAATACTATGTTAAACAACAGTGGTAAGAGTGGACATCCCTGTCATGTTCCTGACCTCAGGGGGAAAGCTCTCAGTTTTTCCCCATTGAGGATGATATTAGCTATGGGCTTTTGATAAATGGCCTTTATGATGTTTAAGTATGTTCCTTCTATCCCAACTTTCTCGAGCGTTTTTATTAAGAAAGGATGCTGAATTTTGTCAAATGCTTTTTCTGCATCGATTGACAGGATCATATGGTTCTTATCTTTTCTTTTATTAATGTGATGTATCAAATTGATTCATTTGTCAATATTGAACCAGGCCTGCAACCCAGGAATGAATCCCACTTGATCATGGTGAATAATTCTTTTTATATGCTGTTGAATTCGATTTGCTAGTGTCTTATTGAGAATTTTTACATCCATATTCATCAGGGATATTGGCCTGTAGTTCTCTTTTTTTGCTGGGTCTTTGTCTGGTTTAGGAATCAAAGTAATGCTAGCTTCATAAAATGAGTCTGGAAGTTTTCCTTCCCTTTCTATTTTTTGGAACAGCTTGAGAAGGATAGGTATTATCTCTGCTTTAAACGTCTGGTAGAACTCCCCTGTGAAGCCATCTGGTCCTGGACTCTTATTTGTTGGGAGATTTTTGATGACTGATTCAATTTCTTCGCTGGTTATTGGTCTGTTCAAGCTTTCTATTTCCTCCTGATTGAGTTTTGGGAGAATGTGGGTGTTTAGGAATTTGTCCATTTCTTCCATGTTGTCCAGTTTGTTGGCATATAATTTTTCATAGTATTCCCTGATAATTGCTTGTATTTCTGAGGGATTGGTTGTAATAATTCCATTTTCATTTATGATTTTATCTCTTTGGGTCATCTCCCTTTTCCTTTGAGAAACCTGGCTAGAGGTTTGTCAATTTTGTTTATTTTTTCAAAAAACCAACTCTTGGTTTCGTTGATCTGCTCTACAGTTTTTTTAGATTCTATATTGTTTATTTCTGCTCTGATCTTTATTATTTCTCTTCTTCCGCTGGGTTTGGGGTATCTTTGCTGTTCTCCTTCTATTTCCTTTAGGTGTGATGTTAGATTTTGTATTTGGGATTTTTCTTGTTTCTTGAGATAGGCCTGGATTGCAATGTATTTTCCTCTCAGGACTGCCTTTGCTGCATCCCAAAGCATTTGGATTATTGTATTTTCATCTTCATTTGTTTCCATATATTTTTTAATTTCTTCTCTAATCGCCTGGTTGACCCATTCATTCTTCAGTAGGGTGCTCTTTAACCTCCATGCTTTTGGAGGTTTTCCAGACTTTTTCCTATGGTTGATTTCAAGCTTCATCGCATTGTGGTCTGAAAGTGTGCATGGTATGATATCAATTATTTTATACTTATGAAGGGCTGTTTTGTGACCCAGTATGTGATCTATCTTGGAGAATGTTCGATGTGCACTCAAGAAGAAAGTATATTCTGTTGCTTTGGGATACAGAGTTCTAAATATATCTGTCAAGTCCATCTGGTCCAATGTATCATTCAGGACCCTTGTTTCTTTATTGATCCTGTGTCTAGATGATCTATCCATTGTTGTAAGTGGAGTATTAAAGTCCCCTGCAATTACCACATTCTTATCACTAAGGTTGCTTATGTTTGTGATTGGTTGTTTTATATATTTGGGGGCTTCAGTATTTGGTGCATAGACCTTTATAATTGTTAGCTCTTCCTGATGGATAGACCCTGTAATTATTATATAATGCCCTTCTTCATCTATTGTCACAGCCTTTAATTTAAAGTCTAGTTTGTCTGATATAAGTATGGCTATTCCAGCTTTCTTTTGACTTCCAGCATGATAAATAGTTCTCCATCCCCTCACTTTCAATCTGAAGGTGTCCTCAGGTCTAAAATGAGTCTCTTGTAGACAGCAAATAGATGGGTCTTGTTTTTTTTTTTTTACCCATTCTGATCCCCTATGTTTTTTGGTTGGAGCATTTAGTCCATTTACATTCAGTGTTATTATTGAAAGATATGGGATTAGAATCATTGTGATGTCTGTAGGTTTCATGCTTGTAGTGATGTCTCTGGTCCTTTGGGGTTCTTGCAACATTTCATTCACCGAATCCCCCTTAGGATCTCTTGTAGGGCTGGTTTAGTGGTAATGAATTCCTTCAGTTTTTATTTGTTTGGGAAGACCTTTATCTCTACTTCTATTCTGAATGACAGACTTTCTGGATAAAGGATTCTCGGCTGCATATTTTTTCTGTTCATCACATTGAAGATTTCCTGCCATTCCTTTCTGGCCTGCCAAGTTTCAGGAGATAGGTCTGCCACTAGTATTATGGGTCTCCCTTTATAAGTTAGAGCGTGTTTATCCCTAGCTGCTTTCAGAATTTTATCTTTATCCTTGTATTTTGCCAGTTTCACTATGATATGTCATGCAGAAGATCGATTCAAGTTATGTTCGAAGGGAGTTCTCTGTGCCTCTTGGATTTCAATGCCTTTTTCCTTCCCCAGATCAGGGAAGTTCTCAACTATGATTTGTTCAAGTACACCTTCAGCCCCTTTCTCTCTCTCTTCCTCTTCTGGAATTCCTATTATATGGATATTGTTCCGTTAGATTGCATCACTTAGTTCTCTAATTCTCCCCTCATACTCCTGGATTTTTTTATCTCTCTTTTTCTCAGCTTCCTCTTTTTCCATAACTTTATCTTCTAGTTCACCTATTCTCTCCTCTGCCTCTTCAATCCGAGCTGTCGTCGTTTCCATTTTGTTTTGCATTTCGTTTAAAGCGCTTTTCAGCTCCTCGTGACTGTTCCTTAGTCCCTTGATCTCTGTGGCAAGAGATTCTCTGCTGTCCTGTATACTGTTTTCAAGCCCAGCGATTAATTTTATGACTATTATTCTAAATTCACTTTCTGTTATATTATTTAAATCTTTTTTGATCAGTTCATTAGCTGTTGTTATCTTCTAATTCACCTATTGTGTCCTCTGCCTCTTCAATCTGAGATGTGGTTGCCTCCATTTTATTTTGCACCTCATTTATAGCATTTTTTAGCTCCTCATTACTTTCTTAGTCCCTTGATCTTTGTAGCAATAGATTCTCTGCTGTCCTCTATACTTTTTTCAAGCCCAGCAATTAATTTTATGTTTATTATTCTAAATTCTTATTCCATTATATTGCTTAAATCATTTTTGATCAATTTGTTAGCTGTCACTACTTCCTGGAGTTTCTTTTGAGGAGAGTTCTTCCATTTCATCATTTTGGGTAGTCCCTGGGGTGGTGCTGAACTGCAGGGCACTTCCCCTGTGCTGTCTGGAGTAACTTGTGTTGGTGGGCAGGGCTGCAGTCAGACCCGATGTCTGTCCCCAGCCCACCGCTGGGGCCACAGTCAGACTGTTGTGTACCTTATCTTCCCCTCTTCCAGGGGCAGGACTCACTGTGGAGTGGTGTGGCCCATGTCCGGGCTACTTGTACACTGCCAGGCTCGTGGTGCTGCTTTGATGGGATCTGGTGTATTAGCCAGGGTGGATCTGCAAGGTTCACAGGGGCAGGAAGGGCAGGCTTAGCTTGCTTTGCCGTTGGTGGTCCCCTGCAAGAGGGGCTCTGCAGCACCGGGAGGGAAGCAGGACCCGTCAGAGGGATGGATCCACAGAAGCACAGAGTTGGGTGTTCGTGCAGTGCAAACAAGTTTGGTGATGGGAACTGGTTCCCTTTGGAATTTCAGCTGGGGGATGGGAGAGGGAGATGGTGCTGGCCAGCACCTTTGTTCCTCGTAGAGCTGAGCTCTGTCTTCCAGGGCTCAACAAGTCTCCCTTCTGGTGTCCTCTCACTCTCCAGCTCTCCGAGAGCAGAGCTGTTGACTTTTAACATTCCAGGTGTTAAGTCCTGCTGGCTGTCAGAACTCATGCAGTCTGGCCCCTCTGCTTTTGCAAGCCAGACTTGGGGGCTCTGCCTTGCTGGGCGGGCTGCCCCTCCACAACCCTGGCTCCCCCTTTGCTAGTCTGTGTAGTGCTCACTGCCTCTCCGCCCTTCCTATCCTCTTCTTTGGGCCTCTTGTCTACGCTTGGCTCCAGAGAGTCCATTCTGCTAGTCTTCTGGTGGTTTTCTGGGTTATTTAGGCAGATGTTGGTGGAATCTAAGTAATCAGCAGGACGAGGTAAGCCCAGTGCCCTCCTATGCTGCCAGCTTCCCCTCAAGAACTGGAATTGTTTTCTTAATTTCTTTTCCTATTACTTCATTAGCAGTGTATAGAAACACAAGAGATGTCTATATATTAATTTGTATCCTCCAATTTACTGAATTAATTTATTAGTTCTAATTAATTTATTAGTTCCTGTTACTCCATTAGTAGTGTATAGAAACACAAGAATGTTGGGGCGCCTGGGTGGCTCAGTCGGTTGAGCGGCCGACTTCGGCTCAGGTCATGATCTCACGGTCCATGAGTTCAAGCCCTGCATTGGGCTCTGTGCTGACAGCTCAGAGCCTGGAGCCTGTTTCGGATTCTGTGTCTCCCTCTCTCTGACCCTCCCCTGTTCATGCTCTGTCTCTCTCTGTCTCAAAAATAAATAAACGTTAAAAAAAAAAAAAGAAACACAAGAATGTCTATATATTAATTTATATCCTCAAATTTACTGAATTAATTTATTAGTTTTTATGGTGTTTTTAGGGTTTTCTATATATGTTATCACGTCATCTGCAGATAGTGATAGCTTTACTTCTTCTTTATCAATTTGGATGTCCTTTATTTCTCTTTTGGTCTGATTGCTGTGGCTAGGACTTCCAGTATGATCTTGAATTAAAGTGGTTAATATAGACATCATTGTCTTGTTCCTGATCTTAGAAGAAAAGCTCCCAGCTTTTCACCATTCAGAATGATGTTAAGTGGATTTTTCATATATTGCCTTTATTATGTTATGTCCCCTTTAAAGACACTTTGTTGAGAGTTTTTATTACGAATGGATGTTAAATTTTGTCAATTTTTTCTCTGCATCTGTTGAGGTGATCATGTAATTGTATCCTTCATTTTGTTAATGTGTTGTATTACATTGATTTGTGAACATTGACCTTTTCTTGCATCCCTGTAATAAATTTCATTTGATCATGGTGAATGATCTTTTACTGTATTGATGAATATGGTTTGCTAATATTTTGTTGATAATTTTTGCATCCATGTCCATCATGGATATTGGACTGTAGTTTGGTATTTTGGTAGTATCTTTGTCTGATTTTTTATTAGTATTGTTATCAATATTTTAGTATTCTCTTTAAAATACTTTTAGGACAATTTTTGTACTGCTTATTTCTGTCTCTTTACATTGACCAAGATAGCCAGAATTTTCTATAGTTTATTAATCCTTTCAAAAGACTTTTGCTTTGGCTGATCTTATTCTTTGTTTTCTCTTTCCACATTTTTTGCTCTTATTTTCCTCTATTTTCTTTTTGCTCTATTTTTTTAACCTCTTATTTGATATCATTTCATTAGTTTTCCAGCTTTTCTTCCTTCCAATATATACACCTGACCTGTAAATTTCCCTATAATGTTTGTCTTAGCTCTATTTGACAAATATTGATAGGTAATTTTTTCATTATAGCTTAGTTCTAAATATTTTTCAATTTCCAATTTTGATTTCTTTTTGGTATATAGATAAATGAAAGGTACTCTTTTGAAATGTATGAACTACCAGAAATATTTAAATTTATCTCTTTGCCATTAACCTCTAATTTAATTGCATAATAGAGAATATGGTCTGTGGTGATTCCCCACCTCCCCAAACATGTTGATACTCTTGTTTTATGGCTTACTACAGTTAATTTTTGTAAATACTCAGTGTGAGCTTGAGAGGAATCAATATTCTCTATTTACTTGTTGACATATTCTATATTTGTCCCATAAATCCGGCATATTACTATTTTTCTAAAGTCTTCTATATATTTACTAACATTTTAAGTTTTAATTTATCCAGTTGAGGGATTTCTATTGATATTTCACAGAATGGCAAAACTTGTCCCTATATCCTGTCAAATTTATCTTTATGTATTTAAAATTGTTTTAATGTTTATTTATTTTTGAGAGAGAGAGAGAGAGAGAGCAAGAGCAAGCATGAGTGGGAAAGAGGCAGAGAGAGAGAGGGAAACACAAAATCTGAAGTAGGCTCCGGGTTCTGAGCTCTGAGATATCAGCACAGAGCCCAGTGTGGGGCTTAGACCCAGGAACTGTGAGATCATGACCTGAGCCGAAGTCAGATGCTTAACTGACTGAACCACCCAGGCTCCCCTATCTTTATGTATTTAAATGCTGTTTATGGGCTCTAATTTTAGAATCATATACTTGGGGAGTTGAACCTTCTTTCATTTTATAGCATCTTACTATATTCATAATATTTTATGTTAAAGCCAATTTTATCTGAAATTAATATAGATATATCAGCTTTTCATTTGGTAAATAATTTCTTTTAGTACATTTTTTTCTACCTTTGTGCTTCAACCTTTATGTCATTATGTTTTAGGCATATTTCTTATAGCCACATATCAACTGGATTTTGTGTTATAATCCATTCTTAAAATCTTTTAACACATGGCCTTAATAATTCAACATTTATTCTAATTATCAGTGCATATGGATTTTTTCTACCATGTAACTTTATATTTTGTTCTAATTTTACACCTTCTATTTTTTTTTCTTTTCTTGCCTTTTATTTGTTGAATTTTTGTCTTTGCTTTTTTATTGCTGTTGTTTTATTTCATTGTCTTATTATATGCTGTTCCATATATAGTTTGGGACATTACATATTCTCCTTATAAATTTTAATAGTTACTCTCAAATTTTTACCTTATGCTTTTACCTTACACCTATAGTTTTACTTAAAAAATTAATAACAATATTCCTAATGCCGTCCTAAAAATGCATGTACTTCACTTTTTAAAATGTTTATTCATTTTTGAGACAGAGAGTGTGTGTGCACAGGGGAGAGGCAGAGAGAATGAGAGACACAGAATCTGAAGCAGGCTCCAGGCTCTGAACTGTCAGCATAGAGCCCAACGCGGGGCTCAAACTCACAAACTGTGAGATCATGATCTGAGCCAAAGTCAGATATTTAACCAACTGAGCCACCCAGGGCCCCAAAATGCATGTGGTTTAAATGTTTAAGCCTACTCATGGGCTACATAAAATATATTTATTGTTTCCCAGTATTTTATTTCCATCATTATTATACATCCTCATTGCCTTCAGTATTTAATACTTGCTTCTATTCTCTGCCACTTTGGACCATATCCATGGAGCTCCAAGGAATCTGTTTTATTCTCACTTACCTTTGTGAATACTGTGTTAGAAAGCTTTGAGAAGCTCTGTTTTTGAGCAAATACAATCTCTTTTGAAAGATATACCTTAAAATAATTGAAGACAGCTATTTTCAATGACAAACAGGCAAATGTTTAACAATCAGCTTTCCAGAAAAATAAAGTCATTTATTGTAGTATTTGTTAATTCTGTGGCATAAATTCTCCCACTATAGCTTATATCAACTACTGATGTGATGTCGGCCAGCTTGTAAAATACCTGAACATATGCTCTTATGAGTTGCTAAGAGCTGCCTCTAACACATCACTGGCTATTTTGTGCCTCTCGAATCATCTTCTTGTCAGAGTAATCCCTGATTCCTACAGCCATTCCTTCTCTGACATAGCTTTGCATGTGCGGAAGTGTATCCAGATCTTCACTATGGAATAATCTCCAACAGCGGCTTTACCTCAGTGGCTGAAGCCTAAAGTACTGTTCTGGGTTGTTTAGCACCATCATGAGTTCTTTGAGCTTTATGAGAATCTGGGCAGACAGGAAGTGATTTAGGGTGTGAATATGTGCGGCATGGTCTCAGAAGCAGCTATCTAGAGTTGCACTCTTCTCCTCCAGTGAAGAGAAATGGCTACTTATACCTTAATCAGAGAATTGGGCATAGCAATTATGGCAGCAGTGTTTGGCAGTGGTATTGGATACAGAAGGGAAAAATCCTTCTCTAACACAAAATGGAGTCAGATGTGGAAAATGAGACTTGAACAGCTTATCTGGAGATTAGCGGTGATAAACTTAAATTAAATGCCTTATTACTGAGTATTCAGTCCAGAAAAATTATGTGGAATACAGATCTTTTTCTCCCACAGTAAATCTCCCACTTGACCTTTGTCATCCTTTTAATCCTGTCACAGACTTCCCTTATTTTTTCTTTCATGTATTCTATTTCAGGAAGAGCTTTCTCTTAAGGTCATTTGCCAGTTATTCCTTTTATCAGAGGACACCTTGTATTTGACACTGGCTTCTGGTTGTTCAGACTTCCCTATAGATTTCCTAGAGATTAAGAAGTATGTAAACTTCAGGTGATGATAATTATGATTATAATTTATCTTAGGGATGGACTCTTAGGAATTCTCTTTAGGAATCTATTAGGAATTCAAGGTCCCTTTTAGCTTCCTGATAAGTTAGTTTCTCAAACTTCAAAGTCCTCAAATCTCAAAGATGAGTCAGTAGCATGTCTTTGCATCCATCATTAGACTGGAGGACTAAGTGCGATTTCTTCAAGTAGGTTTACACTATGGAGTCCTGATGCTCTCACCCAACTCTTCAGACTTCTTTACCAAGGAAGGTTTGTCACAGGCTAGAAATTTGAAATGGCTGGTTAATAAATTGGAAAAACTAATTGCCAAGCCAATTTTCTTTTCAGGGTAGTCATGTGAAGACAGGGTCTCTGGGGTCAGTGGAAGAATACCTGTGTGTCTGCTGCTGAGCAGAAAGATGTCTTAATAATGGAGAAAGTAGCCACACAAAGAATAAAGTCCTACAAGCAAGACTGTAAAATGAGATGAGGTAGAAATATTTGTACTAAAGACTCTTCTGCTAAAAGGAAACTAGATATAAATATAAGATTATATTGGTTCCTCTTTACGTATTAAGTTAGATTTTCATACTTAACAAACAACCCCAAATAATCATGTCTTAACCATTTGTTTTATTCATGATTCTAGGAGTTAGAACTTTGGTCTGGGTTTAGTTGAGTGGTTTTGGATTTGGCCCAGTACATTCATATATCTGTAGTCAGCTATTGGGTCGATTGGGGCCTTACTGGTCCAAGATGGCTTTCGTCATCTTAGCTGATCTCTTAGCTCTGTTGCACATAATCACTTACCCCTACCCCCCCCCCCCCCCCCCCCCCAGGAGACTAGCTTGCTGGTATTCTCTTGGTAACATTCCAAGAAGCTCAGAACTGGCACCATTACTTTTACTGCAATCTGTTGGTCATGTCAGCTCACAAGGACAGATCACATTCAGGTGCTGGTGAAACTGATTCTACCTCTTGATTGAGAAGAACACAAAATGGTGTGCACACACAAGTGAATATAAGTTCAGGCACTCTTGCCAACATTTACCACAGGCACCTAAGCATCGACAGAGGACATATTGTCTATACTGGGTAATTTTTTTCCTTAATGTTTTCCAAAGTACAAATTAGGCCAACTAATTATGGATACTGACAATGATAATGTTATATATTCATTTTTAGCGTTTAGTAGTTTGTTCAACTTTTAAGAATGTTACTCCAAGAGGGAAAATAATATTGGCTGGTCTTTTTCAAACTATGATGTTATAAAATAACCAAAGATATTTATTCCCCCTTCAGAACTCATATTTGGTAGTTATTTGTTATTAAAAAACAACTTCTTTTCTCTTTTTATACATTATCAGGCCATGACTTCAGTTGTTGATGTGACTTTAATGTGGCCTTGCTATAATATTATAGGCCTTAGTGAAGTATGCTGTGAGACCCATGGCAAGAATGAAAATTCTTTGTGATAGGACAAGAGCATAAAGGTATATAGCATGTGAATTTTCACTAAAACATGGTAATCTTTGGACACTAAATCTTGGTAGCAGCATCCTTGAGTCCACTTTATAAATATTATAATGTTAATTATAGTTTCTGTTGTACTTATTTTTTATATATTAGGCTTTATTTGTTGATATTTTATTGTTATGTCATATAATTTATAGTGAGAAATGGGATTATGTAAACATAGTACAGCATTACATAAGGGCCTAGGATACAAGCTCTGCAATGAATTGTACATGACCTGATGGCCCATGGCACACATTTTGCACATCGAGACAGGACATTTAGGCCATGATATTAATGAACCCTCTTGGGTTGAGCAGTGCACAACTTACACAACCACACCTGGCAGCCCAACCCTGGGGACTTAGGGTTGTCAATGACATTTAGGTGTCAATGATGTGTGCTTGACCTGGTGAGAATAAGCTTCTTGGGCACTGGCAGTGGAGGCTGACGAGAGACATTTGACAGAGTTCTCAGAATCAGGGGAGGTGGTCCAGAGGAGCTTCAGCATTCCATTCTGCTGATTGCCTGTATCACCTATTCCTAAGCTCAGCAAAGGAAGGAGTATTATCCTGGAGTTGGGAGGCCCAGGCTCCGGTCATAGCTTTGTCACTACTGTGGGATCTTGGGAGATTTTCAATCATCTGGTAGTCAGTTTCTCCTCTAATATGTAATTTACAGGGCTCTTGTTAGGACAGAATGATATGCACATGTGCATGAACTGTGAGTGAGCCTGGTGAATGTGTGATGTTCTCTTCATAGCCGTTGTGGTGAAAGGGAGGAAAAAAAATTAAACTGCTTATCACTGGAAGAGAAAATCTTTTTATTTTTTTTAAATGTTTATTTATTTTTGACAGAGACAGAGCATGAGCGGGGGAGGGGCAGAGAGAGAGGGAGACGCAGAATCAGAAGCGGGCTCCAGGCTCTGAGCTGTCAGCACGGAGCCCGATGAGGGGCTTAACCAATGAACTGAGAGATCATGACCTGAGCCAAAGTCGGACGCTCAACCAACTGAGCCACCCAGGCGCCCCTAAAGGAAATCTTTTTAATGTCAGTTTTCCAGTTTGTTTCTGTGGTGAAGTCGTATGTGGACAACTTTGGTCACACGCTTATTTAAACCTGTATGTCTGTTGTTTAAACCCTGCTTGAGCCAGTCACATAATTATGCCATTGGCAACTGACCCCCATCTCTCCTTTTGGACCCTTTCTCCCATTCAGGACTGGGGGAGTTCAAGGCTGACTGTGTGGGCAGAGAGATGATGTAACCTCCCTGACTTGTCCTTGACTGCTTTGGATAACAAATGAAGTATGCGGTCAAATCTGTATCAACAAAAATGTTACTATGAAGACTAAGGATAGGTGAAGGCGGGACATTTTTGTAACTTGATGTGCAAGTTGGTGCTGCTTTTGAGTAGACAAGTGGATTTTAAAATTCTTGCTGTAGTTTAATTTCTTAGAGAGACACACAGAAAGCCTTCATCTCTTTTATAAACAAAATGGAGAGAGCCAAATCACATTGTAGCTACGGCAAATAATCTTTATGTCACTGTTTTGACCTCCGACATTTCCAGGTTTTACAGTAAGGCAGAAATTAAAAGGGAGCATGCTTGGAAATTGGGACACATGCATACAGAGACCAGATGCTTCATGTGTTCAGATACCAGGCAGAGGCCCAGGGAAGGGAGTGGTGGTGGCTGCATCTAGTTACTGGTTTGATCATGGGCAGTTTCATAAGAAAAGGCAAATGAATGTTCTCAGGAATGCTGGTAGTGAAAGCAGTATGAATGTAAATACACACCTGATATCTACCAAAGTTAAGTCCGAGGAGTTGGTGTATACCTGTCTAATATAACTGCCCCTTCACTTGAGGAGCTGAGACATTTACTCAGGACAACATGACTACAGCATGTGGCATTCTTTTAAAAAATAAAATAAAATTTGAGTATACTTGATGCACATTACATTAGTTTCAGGTGTGCAACATAGTTATTTGAGAAATTTATATGTTATGCTATACTCACCACAAGCATAGAGACCATCTGTCACCATGCAACATTATTAAAATACAATTGACTATATTCCCTGTGCTGTACATTGCATCCCTGTGACTTGTTTATTACATAACTGTAATCTTGTATCTCCTACTCTCTTTCACCCATTTTTCCCATTCCCCCACCCCCTTCCCTCTGTCAACCACCAGTTTGTTCTCTGTATTTATAATTCTTTTTTTTTCAATATATGAAATTTATTGTCAAATTGGTTTCCATACAACACCCAGTGCTCATCCCAAAAGGTGCCCTCCTCAATACCCATCACACACCCTGCCCTCCCTCCCCCCCCCCCTCCCCCATCAAACCTCAGTTTGTTCTCAGTTTTTAACAGTCTCTTATGCTTTGGCTCTCTCCCACTCTAACCTCTTTTTTTTTTTTTTCCTTCCCCTCCCCCATGGGTTTCTGTTAAGTTTCTCAGGATCCACATAAGAGTGAAACCATATGGTATCTGTCTTTCTCTGTATGACTTATTTCACTTAGCATCACACTCTCCAGTTCCATCCACGTTGCTACAAAGGGCCATATTTCGTTCTTTCTCATTGCCATGTAGTACTCCATTGTGTATATAAACCACAATTTCTTTATCCATTCATCAGTTGATGGACATTTAGGCTCTTTCCATAATTTGGCTATTGTTGAGAGTGCTGCTATAAACATTGGGGTACAAGTGCCCCTATGCATCAGTACTCCTGTATCCCTTGGGTAAATTCCTAGCAGTGCTATTGCTGGGTCATAGGGTAGGTCTATTTTTAATTCTAATTCTGCTCTTGTTTGCTTACTAATTTGTTGTTTTGGTTTCCACATAAAAGTGACTTAATTCATTCATTTTGACTTAATTCACTTAGCATAATACTCTTCAGGTCCATCCATGTTGTAAATTCACAATATTCTCCTTTTTAAAGGTACATAATATTCCATTGTGTATATATACCACATCTTTCTTATCCATTTGTCAATCAGTAGACACGTAGGTTGCTTACACAACTTGGCTATTTAAAATAATGCTAAGATAAACATAGGCATGCATATATATTTTCAAATTAGCACTTTCATTTCCTTTGGGTATATATGCAGTAGTGGAATTTGGATTGCATGGTATTTCTATTTGAAATTTTTTGAGGAACATTTTTCCTCAGTGTTTTTCCATAGTGGCTGCATCAGTTTACATTTCCACCAACAGTTCATGCTGTTTCTTTTTTGTCCACATCCTCATCAACACTTGTTGTTTCTTGTGTTTTTGATTTTAGCCATTTCTGGCAGCTCTAAGGTGATACTGCATTGTGGTTTTGATTTGCATTTCCCTGATGATTAGTGATGCTGAGCATCTTTTCATGTTTGTTGGCCATCTGTATGTCTTCTTTGGTAAAATGTCTATTCAACTCCTCTGCCCATTTTTAAGTCAGATTGTTTCTTTCTTTGGTGTTGAGCTGTATACATTTAAAAAATATTTTTTGGATATTAACCCTTCGTGGATCTATCATTCGCAAATAGCTTCTCACATTAAAGAGGTTGCCTTTCTGTTTTGTTGATGGTTTCCTTTGTCATTGCAGAAGCTTTTTATTTTTATGTAGACCTCATAGTTTATTTTTCCTTTTGTCTCCCTTGCTTGAGGGGACACATCTAAAAAACATTGCTATGGCTCATGTCAGAGAAGTTACTACCTGCGTTCTCTCCTAGGATTTTAATGGTTTCAGGTTTCACATTTAGTTCTTTAATCCATTTTGAGTTTATTTTTGTGTATGGTGTTAGAAAGTGTCCAGTTGAATTCTTTTACTTGGAGCTGTCCAGTTTTCCCATAAACATCTATTGAAGAGACTGTCTCTTCCCCCACTATATTTACTTGCTTCCTTTGTCATAGAGTAACGATCATATAAGTGTGGGTTTATTTCTGGGATCTCTGTTCCATTTTCTTTGTGTCTATTGTATGCCAGTACCATACTGTTTTGATTGCTATAGCTTTGTAGTATGTCTTAAAATCTGAAACTGTGATACCTCCAAGCTTTGTTTTTTTTGTCAAGATTGCTTTAGCTATATGGAGTCTTTAATGGTCTGTACAAATTTTAGCATCATTTGTTCTAGTTTTGTGAAAAATGCTATTGATTTTTGATACGGTTTACATTAAATCCATAGATTTCTTTGGGTAGCACGGATATTTTAATAATAATAAATGTTTTTACTTCACAGGAAAATAATCAAGAATTAAAGTATAGCATCAGTACTCAGTTTCAAACTATGTATGTTGTAGTGCTTGTGGAAACACTGATTTTAAGCTGAGTCTCCATAGCAGTGAAGATAAGCTGGTTTGGCAGTTTTCTACCTGATTTGGTTCCTGCACTCACTTAGGCCTCCCAATCAAACCCTAATTAAACAAAATATTTTAAATATCTATGTTTATCTATATGCAGTATGTACACATACTCGACACACAACGGACTCTTGGAGTACAGTTGTTGTTTAGAAAAGCATGAATGCCAATTGCCAGCAACACAGCACTGCAAGCTAGAAACCCAAGGCCTTTTTCTATTTTCATTCTTTGGAATGAAGAAAAATAATACGGACATTCCATTATTTATGAACATGGTTAAAGACAAGAAGTGAAATTTCACTGCCTTCAAAGAATAATTTATTTTGACTCCACGTAGGGCTTCTTGCCTTTGCCTCACAGTGATGTCCCCTTCCCTGCAGATACTGTGAGTAACCCTGGTGCTGTGATAATTTGATGCTTTCCAGGGCAAGGTAAGAGCCGGCAGGCAGGACCTGGCCATCAGTGTTCACTGGGCTTGGGAGGCAATTGATTAACTGATTAGGAATGTCTTGAGGGCCTGCTTTGTGCCTTGTACAATGGAAGTCGGTGCTGTGGGCAAAACTGAGGTATAAAATGGAGACTATTGTCAAGGCATTTGCTGACTCTCAGGATTGATGAGAATGAGCCACATAAAAATAGGGCCCATTTATAAGATGGGGAGAATCGTCTACTAAATTGTTCAGAATTCACATATAGGCTATGAAAACAGTTTCTATTTATTTTGTACTAACTTTTCACTAGACCCCAGGCTAAATACTTGCATAATCTTGGATTCTTCCAGCAGTCCTGCAAGGCAGCTCTGATTATTCTCATTTTGTGGATGGAAAAACTGAGGCTTAGAGAGATTAAATGAATCTGCCTGAGGTCACAAAGCTGACAAGTAATAAGACTGGAATTGAAATGCAAATGCAGTGGCTCTAAAGCCAGTGTCCTTCCCCTCTGGAAGAGGGGATAGCCCAGGACAGGGGACCAGAAGCAGCAGGCTGAAGGTGGTTGACTGGCTGGCCAACAGCATGACTTCTGCTGGACTGTGCTCAACTGCCCTTCCAGGGGAGGGGAACTCCTCCCTTTGTTGCCTTAGTGACCCTGAAGACCATGGTCCCTCACTTGTTCCTGCCATCTAGTCTTGCTTAATCATCCCAGCCTCCTTGTGGCCAAATTACCTTCATTCATGCTACATTTTTATTTCTGTGGCTCTGACTTAGCTGGAAATAGCTCAGTTTTTGCAGTGAGGTTTTTTTGTTTGCTCTAACATTTAATTCATCATGTAAACCAGGACACATTTGAGAGTGAAGGGGGACCACATTAGTAATTATGCTAGGACTATCCTGGTCAGGCACCCAAGGCTTAAAATCAACCTATCACCTGGGTGGCTCAGTCAGTTAAGCATCTGACTTTGGCTCGGGTCATGATCTCACAGTCAGAGAGTTTGAGCCCCATGTCAGGTTCTGTGCTGACAACTCAGAGCCTGGAGCTGCTTCAGATTTTATGTCTTCCTCTGTCTCTGCCCCTCCCCTGCTTGTGCTTTGTCTCTCTCTCAAAAATAAATAAACATTAAAAAAATAATAATAACCCTACCAATATGGGATTGAGGCATACAGTTAACATGGAAATAAGATCTGCATTACTCAGACAAGAACAACTTCAGAACAGGGAACAGCCACATGGAAGTGAATTTCCTCTATCACAACAATGATTATCTCCTGTCTGATGTGAACTCAGGCAACTTTGTCCATCAACCTTCACCTACTCCCTACTAAGCCAAAACAGCTTTGATTTACCATGTCAGAGTGACATTGTTAGGTGGAAACCTCTTGCTTACTGCCAAAGTTAGTGACTTTGGGCTATTCTAACTTAAAGCAATTAAAGACCTTATTTTTGAAGGCCTTTGGATGTTCTTGCTTAAAATTTATAAGCTGGACTGTAGCAAGGGATCATACAGTTTCTCTTAATAGGTAACTTAACCCAAAACATTGCATGAACCTGGAAAATAATATGTATTGCTGATCTGGGCTCTAAAGAAGGGGGATAAGGAGTGGGGAGGGAGAAAGGAAGAAAAGAAAGAAGGAAGGGTGGGTGGGTGGGAGGACAGTCTTAGGTGGCTTTAAGCCAGCAAAATCCAGGAACATTTTCCAGTGTGACCATGGACTTGGAACCCAGACCCCTCCTCCTTTCAACCCCTGACCTTCTGGTCATTTGTTCTCTTTGGGCTGACAAATGAGGGTTGATTTGTGACAGCATCATTGATCAAATGACATGTTGTCTTGTGTTATGTCTGGTAATAAAGAAACATAAAAATGTTTCTTGGATTAACTTGACAGTATCAATTTAGTTAGTAGCATCCTGTTCTAAATCTTTCTGGGATTGACAAAAAGTTTCTTTTGTCTAAAACCTGAGTGTTTTTTTTTATTACTGATGCCAAAAATAATGCATGATCTAAGAGGCTCCTCAGCAATTTCCATCTAACTACCCTGAATGGGGAGGGGGTGGTAAGTGTTCTAACGGGATCCCCAATAAAGTCAACATTTCTTTGGGGCCTCTTATTTTATATTCTAAATCAATGTGAATTTTACATTCTATTTTACAATATCCATGTTTGCATGGCTTTATTATCAAATTTCTTGAAACATCTTTAATAAGACTTATAGGCAAAGAAGACACACTATTTTTATTCTGCACTATTGCATTACCTCTGGTGTAACACCACATTCTCCATTTTGGGAACCAGGGAATAGAAAACCACTCCCTAGCAGTTGACAGCAGGGAGGAATTCATTATTTTTGGAGACATAAATCCAGAATTTTGATTGTAAAAGTAAAATAAAAACCTGAACTTTATTTCAAAACTTCTTTTTTGAAAACACTTCACAAGACCAGAAATACAGTAGGAGATAAAGAAGTTACTCTGATGATGATAATGCACACAAAATGGATGTGCAAAGAGTGAGGGAGAGAAAACAAGGAGACAAATATACTATAGTCATACTGACCCTGTACAATCTGTAGTGGCCTTTTTCTTCCACATGGCTCCATTTCCCCTAAACATTCATTAGTTTTTATCAGAAGGGCAGTTTAAAATTTTGGATTTCAGGATATAGTAGGATTAAAATAAAGATATGGGATATTTTATGTGAGAATTCTTAGTAACTCAGAATTTATCCTTATCTTTTTTTTTTGTTTGTTAATGTTTATTTATTTTTGAGACAGAGGGAGACAGAGCATGAATGGGGGAGGAGCAGAGAGAGAGGGAGACACAGTATCGGAAGCAGGCTCCAGGCTCCGAGCCATCAGCCCAGAGCCCGACGCGGGGCTCGAACTCACGAACCGTGAGATCGTGACCTGAGCTGAAGTCGGACGCTCAACCGACTGAGCCACCCAGGCGCCCCTATCCTTATCTTTTTCTTGATGGAGATGTAGTTTTCCTTCTTTGAAGTGAGGAGAAATGGGTATGAACTTTAGTATGCTTGGAGCAGACTTAAAAACTGATGCACTTTTAAACTGTTTTGACTTTATGATAAGAACACAGGTAACCTCAGGACAAGCCTTTCAATATAATAAACATAAAATAGGCCTTTTCTTTGCATTGCTGTTAGCATCCTAAAAGCAATAACAACAAAAAGAAAACAAAAAAATGAATGACATCCCTAAAACAAAAACACACTAAAGCTGAAAATGTTGATCACAATAAAGAAAAAAAAATGATTTTAGGAAACATTTATCCATTTCCTTTAAATTTTAAAGTAAAATTTAAGTAAATTTTAAGTAAGTTAAGTAAATGTGTTGATATAGATAATCAAATACATTGTCTCAATGGAATGCTTCTACATTTATTGAGTCACTGGAATTCAGTCTTGTCACATGAGAAATTCTGGTCCCAAGAATGCATCATACCATTCCCATCATCTGCTCTGAGCATGACTGAAAACTCAAATACCTTATCATCTATATAAATGTCCTTCATTCACTGACCACTATTTCTGAATCTCTTATATGTCTTCAGCCCTGTGCTTGCTGCTTGGTAGTTGAAAATAAATGAGACACATACCTTGTCTTCTGATACAAGTTTGGAGTATAAAAAGACAGCTAAGGTGTATTGGACTGTATTAGGCCAACTTGGCCAAATCTGAGAGCTACAGCTAATTTCCCCAGATAATTTTGTCTGCTTGCTTTTTCAAAAAATAAATAAATAATTAAAAAAAGAAAAAAAAAAGAACTTGAATGCAATTTTGCTGACAGAATATCATCAGACTCCTTTGCTCTCAGAAGGTCTTTGTTGTCAATTGTGATGATGGACAGATATAGAGGTTCCTGGTAGGCTCCAGCTTGTTCTTCTCCCCTCCCCTCCTCATCCATCTTGTCTTCAAACAGTGGCTCTAGACCCACCACCAGACGCTTCTCTGGGGACCCATCAAGCCTGCAGTTATGCAAAGGCAACCTCTTCCACAGAGGGAGACAGTTTCCAGAGACTTCTCATGAGTTCTCCCTTTGTGGTACCACTTTGGTGATATGTTGAATTTCTCTTTAAGCTCCCATTAGTCCAATGGACTATTTGACTAGTGACTAGTGTTCTAATCCTCCAGCCTTCCCTTCCATATCATCTCTTCCCAGCTCCTTGCCTATTTGTGTAAAGTCTAACTCAATAATACATACTTTTTTCCCATGGTGGATCTGTTTTTCTATGTGAATCCTATTCAAACCACTGAATGAGGATATTACCATGAGGGCAAGTAGTGGACACAAAGGAAGATGAGAAAGGAATGGCATCTCACCCAAATTGGGTGGTGTCAAGGCTACCTGAATGGGCTGGCCTGGAAAAACAGGGTAGGGCATTCCATAGAGATGGCACACAACATTTTGGAGCTGCAAATAATTCTGTATGATCATATCATAAGGTATGTATTGAAAGGCATGCTGGGAGGGAAGTTTGGAGAAGTGAGGCAGGAGCCAGATCATGAAATCCTTTTATGCCTAGCCAAGGGGTCTGTTTCATGGATAATGGGGAACCTTGGAGCACCTGTAAGCAAGGAAAAGATGGATGAGATTTATTTTGTGAAAATTCTCTGGTGGTTTTGTAAAAACTGAATTGGAAAGAATGAAGACTAAAAGCGAGAGGACCCAGAAGGAGTCTGTTGAATCAGTCATCAGTCCAAATTAAAATAAAATGTAAACACAACAATGTGGGCTCACCAGAGCAGGGGAAGAGCAATCTGAGAGAAAGTGGGTGCATCCTTCTATAATGGGCTGAAGGAAGAGATTTGTGAAAAGCTGAGGAGGGGGAGTGAAAGAAGTTAAGGGAGAATCTGAAAAGAGTGGACAGAAAAGGAGGGGAGGACATGAAGAGAGAGAAGTGGTCAAGAATGTAATGAAATCAGGACAGAAAATAACCCATTCTTGGTTTCTTTGTTTGTTTGTTTGTTTGTTTTTAACCATTTAGCTAATGTAGCTATCATTGGTGACCATATATGAACTAGTTCCTGTTATGTTTGCTTTATTACTAGACTTACGGTCACAAACTCTTAAGAAAATCCTATTGTATGTGTAGTGAATTTCTGCAGTTAAGGAAACAAAGCATTCTTAGCTCCATGGTCAGCTAATTTCCCTCATGCACAGAATCCACTTCATCCAAACAGAAAACAAAATGTGCTGATTAAGGTCTCAGACCCCACCTCTTCTATTCTCCCTCAAGAGAAGTCAATTTTGACTCTTATAAGTGGTAGGATGCTTAAAACCTTTCAGTAACTTGTCAATAACTTGAATAATGATGAGAGAGACGTGGGAAGAGAGATGGCTTTTCCTAAATCTGATGCTTGCTTTATTTTTCCCTTTTTGATCAAAAATCATGTTTTCCAATTTCTCTGAATGAGTCATCATCTTTCTTCATGAAACATAACATATGAGGGTGATTTTCCATCAATATTTATCATAGGAATTCTGGCTGCTGCCATTGGCCCAGGTGACTCAAGGAGGAAGCTAAAGCCACTTTGCCATGTTGATAGGAAAGATCACAGAAGCTGAATCCCAGAGTACAATTCTCTTCCTTACTGGTAGATGGAATTATTGTATGATTCTATCTTTGCTCCTTTTTGACATTCAATTCTCAGAGATCCATCTTTTTTTTTTTGCATTCTCCTGATGTCTTAACAAACATTAATTTGTTTTCTTTTATTAAATTTATTAACTTACTTTATAAAGAGTGGGATAAACCACAATTCGAATGAAGCAACCCCTGCCTTGCAGGGGCTGTGATTGAAGAGTGGCTTCTGCTATGTCATTGCCTATTGCCTAGGGTAGCCAGTGACTTGTTACAGAGGAGAAACACTTGGAGGCACCAAATATTTTCCTCTTACATGGCTAGATTACAAACCTGGAAATGACTATTCATGCTTTGACCTCCTACTGGTGAAAGGCAACCCTCTCAATCTGCCTACCACCCCTTTACCCTCCCAACATGTACATACAAATGACCACCCACTAGATTTTAAGTGATTTGAAGGCAAAGGTTATGCTTTGTTTACATGGATCTCCAATTCCAGGCATTGTGTCTAGCATATATAAATAATAGATGTGACTGAAAAGTTCCATTTATTTTGCTCCTGAAATGGGTACAAAATGATAATGTTTCTTAATCCAAATTTTGGGGAAGCCAATCTTTCTCCCAAGTTTGTCTATCAGGTGGGACCCCAATGAATGCTTACATCTCCTGCAAACTCATCTTGGTAGTCACTTGTTACTTTGTCCACTACCTTAGCTCCAAACCATTGCTGTTCCCAAATGCCACATTATCATGTTATCTTATAATTAACTTCTGCAGACTACTGGCTCTCTTTACTAAGAATGGGCACTTTTTTATTAGGTCTTCAAAAGCACATCTAAGACCAGACTCCCTTATAGATCACTGGTGGAATAGTGCAAGGACAGCCCCAAATTCATTATGCACTGTCACAAGCATTGGCCACTCCCAGGACCCCTGACACACATGTCTCAGCCTGCAGAAGGTTTTATTTCCCTAATACAAATACCCATTTATGTCAGAGAACTTTAGGAACAGCAGTTGAAAGAGTCAGCAATATATTTCCCCAAGTAGGAGATATTCTAATTTAAATAATGCCATTTAAGGAGCATTAATTATTAATCCTACCTTAGGACAATTGTCTGAATCTTTCAGGGCCCAGTCTGGCTTATGATAAATGCACCCAATTTACCCAACCAAAAATAGGCAAACTTCGGCTCATATCATCTGCATTCACATTTGTGGGGAGATACATTTTCTCTGAAAACAATTAATGGCATTGGAATTTACATTTTCTTTGTGTAATGGAGAGTTCCACCCTGTTGGTTTCTCCCAAACCAAGAAAGTTGGCTTCAAAAAATTCTACAGTTTCTTTTTTTTAGTATATTCATTTATTCTGAGAGAGAGAGAGAGAGAGAGAGAGAGAGAAAACGAGTGCAGGGGAGGGACAGAGAGGGGGGTGGAGAGAATCCCAAGCAGGCTCCACACTCTCAGCACAGAGCCTGATGCAGGGTTTGAACCCATAAACTGTGAGATCATGACCTGAGTTGAAACCAAGAGTTGGACACTTAACTGACTGAGCCACCCAGGCACCCCTCTAATAATTTCTAAATAGAAGTTTTGCATTAAAATAAAAGCATTTAAAGTTTGTGTTAATTGGTACAAACTTATGTAAGTATTTGTTGAATTAGTAAATGGATTTTAGGGTCCTGTGATTTTAAAAAATACCTTTAATAATTGCATCTTAAACCAATGGCAAATAGAGCAAATGGCAATAGACAAGAGAAATTAACCAAAAATTCTGCATCATCAGCCATAATGTTGTCACTTTTTGTAAAACACGAGGTTCCAGTATTATATCTTAATAGAGATGCAAAGTGGCTCTTGATTCTTCCTTGTGTTCACTCTCTTTTCTCTACAGTCATAGTAATAATGTGGGAATCTCCTGCTGCTACAAAGTGGGTGGATGTGTTATTTGGTTGAGGTAGTGTGTTTTAATGTGAACAGCATGAACCAGGAGTCCAGGCCCACGTTCTGGGTCTTTTACTTCCTTCAGTTATGTCCAGCAAGTCAATTCTTTGTGCTACAATTTCTTCATCTATTCAAAGAGGGTGATGATGCTTGTCTTGCTACAAGATCAGATATAACAAGCCAATGTAGGATTCAGGTCCATTGCTTTCTTTACTGATGGACCTTTTGTGGGAAGACCTAGGTGCTGGGAAACAAGAGTGTGAATGTCGATGGGACTTACAGAAACAGAAATGTGGGGATGTGTTGAGGGTCCAGAGAAAGGGGTTGAGGATGGAAGTTTTATGTGTATTTGAGAGATGACCTTAGAACCAAATTTTTTAATAGTCAAAAACCCTTTCAGGAGCTGGACCACTCTCTGCATACTGGGTGCTGGGAAACCAATAGCCATGGTCCATGTTTTTCAAACAAAAACCCATAGGCGAATGTCTCATAAAAGAATTTTTTAAAGTTTTTGTTTGATGTCAGTGATACTCTGATAAATTAACAGATCTATTCTGAATAATTTTAATGTCACACCTTCCAAGAACCACCACGCAATTTCTATGTGGACATTTGCATCTGTTTTTATAAATTATTTTTACTAGGAGAAGGTCGAATGACTTTAGGGAGTGATGCACTAATAAAAATTTCACAGGAAGAAATGTGATGGGAGAGCTTAGCCATCAGAGGGCCCAAGGGCTGTATGCATATCACACTCAAAGCCATATGCTCCTGGGCAGGCAATCCCAAACTGCACAGACACCCACTACAGAATCCATCTTTGAACAAGCCCAACTGTCACCACTCATTCACTGTAAGCATGGCCAGACACATGAAATGAGACCTGCTTCTGGCAATCAGGGTTTATTTAATGAAAATTTCAATAATGTTACAGTCATAGCCTTCTTTTCAAGTAAACAGGACAGCATTACAGAGTTATCAAATGACACTGAATTAAAATTGACACTTGAAGATTGTTTGTTGGCAGCGTTTTGGAAACATGTGAAATCTATTTATTGTGAACCAGCAAGCAAAGCCTTGAAATAATTAATAACATACTTAGGCTAACAGGCATTATCTGAATTACTGAAGCCAAAATACACATAAAAATATTAAATACGGAACCTGACATGAGGCTCATCTTCCTCTTGTTAAAACCCACATGGATGGTCTAGTTTCAGCAGAACAACATCCTTCATCACATTGAATTAATGTTTTTAATTTGAATTTTACTGGCCTTAAAATTTAGTTATTAAATGTTTTTAATATATATGTTTGGTTTTGGTTTCATGATTTTAGAAGGGGTTTATAACTAGTTTTATATTTGTTCACATTTTAATAAAGTTGTAATAAAAGTAACAAGCCAGATTGCACAGGATTTTTTTAAAAAAGATTCCTTTAAAGGGGTCTGTGCATTATTCAAATTTGAGAGACGTTGTTGTAGAGGTTAAGAGCATAGAGTTTGAAATTAGAGAGACCTGGGTTCAAATAGGAGCTTTGGCACTTTAAGCTGTAAATATAAGCATGTTATTTAACCCAGTTGTGCTTCATTTTCCTGATTTGTTAAAAGTGGCAATATAATATAATATAATATAATATAATATAATATAAATATATAATATAATATAATATAATATAACATAATATAATATAAAAATACCTTCATCATGGTGTTGGTGGAAAGAATAAATAAAATAATGGCTTCTCAGTATATGATCTCTGGGATAGAGTATGTTAGCCATCATCACCACTATGATCATCATCAGTTTTTAAACTTTAAGGGACCCAAGAGATGGCTGAACCAGTCAAGGAGATAAGAGTTCTGTAGGACAGGCTGCTGGGAGCCATTACTATCAAGACTAGTAATGTCTCTTAAGGATTTCTGGGCTAGAGCAGCCTCAATAACTCCCTGAAGGAGTAGCAGCCAGGTCTCCAGAGGCAGCTGAAGTTGTCAGTCTGGTAGACTTCATTACCTGGAGGTCTCACCCCTCTCTAACAACCCTACAGTATGGGTCACCTTTGAGGAAGAAAGCCATGGTTGAGTCTCTGTTGTCTCTTTGTTGCTTCCAGAACTTTCTTGATGTGCTCAGCATAGCTGTCTGCCTGTATTCTCATAGTTTCCCCTTGTACCTGACCCCTCATAGTTTTGCTGGTCTGGGTTTTCTGATTTTGCTCAGATTATGTCTGTTGTGACCATTCAAGGGATGTCCAGCTTCATGTGTTATGTTGTTTGAGACTTCCGTGGCTGTCATTCCCTGTGGGTTTTCCCCAAATCCAATTAAGGGAAACCAGAGACTTTCTTGGGAATGAGATGGCTAGTGGGAACATTGCATAGTATAAGTTAGTTTCTGCCATTGTTCTCTTCCTTTAGTGCTTGAAGGTTTGTGGAAATATATCTGAGTCAGAGAACTAACATAAATCCTGATTGGATCATCCAGTGGGGTTCCCTCAACTCTAGGTTCCCCCTGCAATTATTGGATTGCAAGTGTTTCTGATTTGGTTCAGACATCTCAGAGCTTCTGACTGGAAATTTGGGTAAAGCTGACCAGAAAATAAAGGAGGCAGAAGCCTGTAAGGATAATGAAGGAGAAAATAGGCAGGCTGTTTCAGCTTTGCAGACCTCACAGAATGTTCGCTGTATTATGATTAAAAAAATAATAATAAAACATACATTTGAAAAGCTGGTTGAACTTCCACAGAAAGCCAATCTGATTCCTTATCACATGATCTGCAGCAAGATGTGCTGATCCAGACACCTGGTTAGAGTTGCATCAGTATGTAGTATACATATCCCTCTCTTCCCAAACCCACAAACCCCTCTGGACAGCTTTCCCCCGCCCCCCCCTTCTTTTTTTCCAAGAGCATCTCAAAGCCTTTCTGTGATCCCAGAGAGCATGAATTATTCACCGTATATAGCGTCAGGCTTCAAAGTGTACTTTTAAAAAAGTAAAACTGCCTAAACTACCCAATGCTTCGCCTCTGCCTTCATGTTCATTAACTGGACAGCATCTTTAGAATCATTACCCACCTTCCTTCCTGGCTAACTTGCTGCTGATGTGGTTTCTCTTCCCAACTCACCCCACCTCAGTAAGGTGACAGGACCTCATTTTGTCCTGTCTCAGGCATGCCCTGCCCAAGACTGTGGTTTATGCAGATAGTCATGTTCCTTGTAAATGTTATCATTTACATTTTAAACTCTTTGATGATCACAACTGGAAAGGTATCCTATCTCTCTCACACAGTGTCCACCTGGCTGCAAATTCAACTGACATAGGAATTGACTACCAAAACTCATGCCTTTAGCATTTATTAAGATTTAGGAAGCACCCACAGCTTTGGTTTGCATTCCAGCACTGCCATCGACTAAATGAATGACTTTCCACTCATAGTGTAAACTTCTGCCTCAATTTCCTCAACAGCAGAGGATGCCTAACCAGCTTCATGGTGAAAGGTTGAGACTTAATGCACACCCAGCACTTAACATGGAGAAAGTACTTGATTAGTGGTATAAATAATTTACTTCCTCGGTGGCAGTTGTTTTACTTATGGTCAATGATCTAAGTAAATGACCGTATAGCCCCTGGTTCCAGCAGTTGCAGCCATATCATACATCAAGTGTTAGGAGCTCAGGCTCTGATGGTTAATTCGAGTTCAAATCCTATCTGGGCCTATTTGATCCTGTGACTTTGGGCGATTTATTTCATCTGTGAGTCATTTCATCTCTTCAAGCTTACTTCCTCATGTATGAAATGGGGACCATTAGAAGTGCCAACCGAATTTTTTTTGTGATGATTAAATAAGACATTGAATATCAAGTGTTTAGTCCAGTGCTTGACACTTAATAAATATTTGTGTTTTTTAATGTATTTTTTAAATTTTATTTAAATCCAAGTTAGTGGTTTCAGGAGTAGAATTTAGTGATTCATCACTTACATATAACACCCAGGGCTCATCCCAACAAGTGCGCTCATTTTTTTTTTTTAATATAATTTATTGTCAAGTTGGCTAACATACAGTGCATACAGCATGCTCTTGGTTTTGGGGCTAGATTCCCATGATTCATCACTTACATACAACAGGCAGTGAACATCCCAACAAGTGCCCTCCTCAATGCCCATCACCCATTTTCCCCTCTCCCCCACTACCCCCCCCATCACCCCTCAGTTTGTTCTCTGTATTTAAGAGAGAGTTTGTTCTCTTATGGTTTGTCTCCTTCTCTGTTTGAGACCATTTTTTTCCCCTTCACTTCCTTCATGGTCTTAGGTTAAGTTTCTTAAGTTTCACATGTGAGTGAAAACATAAGATATCTGTCTTTCTCTAATTTCACTTAGCATAATACCTTCCAGTTCCATCCACATTGTTGTAAATGGCAGAACTTCATTCTTTCTCATTGCCAAGTAGTATTCCATTGTATATATAAACTATGTCTTCTTTATCCATTCGTCAGTTGATGGACATTTAGGCTCTTTCCATAATTTGTCTATTGTTGAAAATGCTGCTATAAATATTGGGGTACATGTATCCCTATGAATCAGCAGTCCTGTATCCTTTGGATAAATTCTTAGTAGTGCTATTGCCAGGTGGTAGGGTAGTTCTATATTTAGTTTTTTGAGGAACCTCCACACTGTTTTCCAGAGTGGCTGCATCAGTTTGCATTCCCACCAACAGTGCAAAAGGGTTCCCATTTCTCCACATCCTTGCCAGTTGTTTCCTGAGTTGTTAGTTTTAGCCCCTCTGACTGGTGTGAGGTGGTATCTGAGTGTGGTTTTGATTTGTATTTCCCTTATGATGAGTAATTTTGAGCATGTTTTCATGTGCCTGTTTGCCATCTGGATATCTTCTTTGGAGAAGTGTCTATTCATGTCTTCTGCCCCTTTCTTCACTGGATTATTTGTTTTTTGGGTGTTGAGTTTGATAAGTTCTTCATAGATTTTGGATACTAACCCTTTATCTGATATGCCATTTGCAAATATATTCTCCCATTCTGTCATTTGCCCTTAGTTTTGTTGATTGTTTCCTTTGGAACGAAGAAGCTTTTTATCTTGATGAAGTCCCAATAGTTCATTTTTACTTTTATTTCCCTTGCCTTTGGAGACACATTGAGCAAGAAATTGCTGCAGCTGAGGTCACAGAGATTGTTGCCTGTTTTCTCCTCTCAGGTTTTGATGGTTTCCTGTCTCACATTTAGGTCTTTCATCCATTTTGAGTTTATTTTTGTGTATGGTGTAAGAAAGTGGTCCAGGTTCATTCTTCTGCATGTTGCTGTCCAGTTCTCTCAGCACCATTTGCTATAGAGACTGTCATTTTTTTCCATTGGATACTTGTTCCTGCTTTGTGAAAGATAAGTTGTCCATACATTTGTGGGTCCAATTCTGGGTTCTCTATTCTATTCCACTGATCTATGTGTCTGTTTTTATGTCAATACCATGCTGTCTTGATGATTACAGCTTTGTAGTAGAGGCTAAAGTCTGGGATTGTGATGTCTCCCACTTTGGGTTTCTTTTTTAACATAATTGGCTTTTCGGGGTATTTTGTGGTTCCATATGAATTTTAGGATTGTTTGTTCTAGCTTTGAGAAGAATGGCAGTGCAATTTTGATTGGGATTGCATTGAATGTGTAGATTGCTTTGGGTAATATTGACATTTTAACAATATTTGTTCCTCCAATCCATGAGCATGGAATATTTTTCCATTTCTTTGTGCCTTCTTTAATTTCTTTCACAAGTTTCCTATAGTTTTCAGCATACAAATCTTTTACATCTTTGGTTAGGTTTATTCCTAAGTATTTTATGGTTCTTGGTGCAATTGTAAATGGGATTGATTTCTCTTTCTGTTGCTTCATTATTGGTGTATAGAAATGCAACAGATTTCTGTAGATTGATTTTTTTTCCTGTGACTTTGCTGAATTCATGGATCAGTTCTAGCAACTTTTTGGTGGAGTATTTTGGGTTTTTCATGTAGAGTATAATGTCATCTGCAAAAAGTGAAAGCTTGACTTCTTTGCCAATTTGGATACCTTTATTTCATTTTGTTGTCTGATTGCTAAGGCTAGGACTTCCAACACTATGTTAAACAGTAGTGGTGAGAGTGGACGTCCCTGTTGTGTTCCTGATCTCAGGGGGGAAATCTCTCAGTTTTTCCCCATTGAGGATGATATTAGCTGCGGCATTTTCATATGTGGCTTTTGTGATGTTAAGGTATATTTCTTCTATCCTGACTTTCTTGAGGGTTTTTTATTGAGAAAGGATGCTGAATTTTGTCAAATGCTTTTTCTGCATCTATTGACAGGATCATATGGTTCTTATCCTTTCTTCTAAAATGTGATGTATTACACTGATTGATTTGTGAATATTGAACCTGCCCTGCAGCCCAGGAATGAATCCCACTTGATCATGGTAAATAAACCTTTTTATGCTGTTGGATTCTATTTGCTAGTATCATATTGAGATTTCTGCATCCATGTTTATCAGGGATATTGGCCTGTAATCCTCCTTTTCTGTGGTGTCTCTGTCTGGTTTAGGAATCATGGTTATGGTGGATTCATAGAATGAGTATGGAGGCTTTCCTTCCATTTCTATTTTCTGGAACAGCTTGAGAAGGATAGGTATTAACTTTGCTTTAAATGTCTGGTAGAATTCCCCTGGAAAGGCATCTGGCCCAGACTCTCATTTGCTAGGAGATTTTTGATAACTGATTCAATTTCTTCACTGGTTATGGGTCTGTAGTGTGTGGATGTCTAGGAATTTGTCCATTTCTTACATGTTGTCCAGTTTGTTGGCATATAATTTTTTATAGTATTCTCTGATAATTGTATTTCTGTGGTGTTGGTTGTGATCTTTTTTCATTTATGATTTTATCTATTTGGGTCCTCTTTCTTTTCTTTTTGGGAAGTCTGGCCGGGGTTTATCAGTTTTGTTTATTTTTTCAAAAAAAAAAAAAACAACTCTTAGATTCATTGATCTGTTTTTTTTTAATTCTATATTGTTTATTTCTGTTCTAATCTTTATTATTTCTCTTCTTCTGCTGGCTTTGGGGTGTCTTTGCTGTTCTGGTTCTAGTTCCTTTAGGTGTGCTGTTAGATTTTGTATTTGGGATTTTTCTTGTTTCTTGAGGTAGGCCTGGATTACAATGTACTTTCCTCTTAGGACTGTCTTAGCTGCATCCCAAAGGGTTGGACTGTTGTGTTTTCATTTACATTTGCTTCCATATATTTTTAATTTCTTCTTTAATTGCCTGGTTGACACATTCATTCTTTAGTAGGATGTTCTTTAACCTCCATGCATTTGGAGGTTTTCCAAACTTTTTCCTGTGGTTAATTTCAAGTTTCATAGCATTGTGGTCTTAAAGTGTACATGGTCTGATCTCAATTCTTCCATATTTATTGAGGGCTTTTTTGTGACCAAGTATGTGATCTATCTTAGAGAATGTCCCATGTGCACTTGAGAAGAATGTGTATTCTGCTGGTTTTGGATGGAAAGTTTTGAATATATCTGTCAAGACCATCTGGTCCAGTACATCATTGAGGGCCACTGTTTCTTTATTGATTTTTTGCCTAGATGATCTGTTCATTGTTGTAAGTGGAGTATTAAAGTCACCTGCAATTGCCATATTCTTATCAATAAGATTGCTTATGTTGGTGATCAATTGATTTACATATTTGGGTCCTCCCAAATTGGGGATAAATATTTATGATTGTTAGGTCTTCTTGATGGATAGACCCTGTAATTATGATATAATGCTCTTCTTCATTTATTGTTACAGCCTTTGATTTAAAATCTAGTTTGTATGATGTAAGTATGGTTACTCCACCTTTCTTTTGACTTCCAATGACATGATAGATGGTTCTCCATCCCCTCAACTTTCAATCTGAAGGTGTCCTCAGGTCTAAAATGGGTCTCTTGCAGACAGCATATAGATGAATCTTGTTTTTTAATCCCTTCTGATAACCTATGTCTTTTTCTTTGAATTTTGCATAATTTATTGGAAAAGCATATTGCAACAGAAATAAATTGATACATACTGTACTCAAAGGGAGTTGCAAATAGATGCAGATGCAAAAGTAAGAATATTCTGAAAATAATGATAGTTGACTAGAAACAAAGAAAATATAAAAATTTACAATGTAAGGAACAGGTTGGTCCTGTGGAAGAGGGGAGGATTGGGTGAGCTTGGATAAAGAGGCATCCAGAAGCAAGAGGCAGTGATGGCTTCTTTTTTGTCTTTAATTAATTAATTAGTTTATTGTTTAATTACTTCCAAGTTAGTTAGCATATAGTGCAACAATGTTTTCAGGAGTAGATTCCTTAATGACCCTTACCCATTTAGTCCATCCCTCCTCCCACAACCCCTCCAGCAACCCTTTGTTTGTTCTCTATATTTAAGAGTCTCTTATGTTTTGTACCCTCCCTGTTTTTATATTATTTTTGCTTCCTTTCCCTTATGTTCATCTTTTTAGTATCTTAAATTCCTCATATGAATGAATTCATATGATATTTGTCTTTCTCTGACTAGTTTTGCTTAGCATAATACCCTCCAGTTCCATCCACGTAGTTGCAAATGACAAGGTTTCATTCTTTTTGATTGTCAAGTAATACTCCATTGTATATATATACCACATCTTCTTTATCCATTGATTTGTTGATGGACATTTGGGCTGTTTCCATATTTTGGCTATTGTTGATAGTGCTGCTGTAAACATTGGGGTGTATGTGCCCCTTTGAAACAGCACACCTGTATCCCTTGGGTAAATACCTAGTAGAGCAATTGCTGTGCTGTAGGGTAGTTCTATTTTTAGTTTTTTGAGGAACCTCCATACTGTTTTCCAGAGTGGCTACACCAATTTGCATTCCCACCAGCAGTACAAAAGAGACCCTCTTTCTCCTCATCCTCTCCAGCATCTATTTTTGCCTGAGTTGTTAATGTTAGCCATTCTGACAGGTGTGAGATGGCTTCTCATTGTGGTTTTGTTTTGTATTTCCCTGATGATGAGTGATGTTGAGCATTTATTCATGTGCCTGTTTGCCATCTGGATATCTTCTTTGGAGAAGTGTCTATTCATGTCTTCTGCCCATTTCTTCACTGGATTATTTGTTTTTTTTTGTTTTTGTTTTTTTTTTTTTTTTTTTTTTTTTTTGTGTTGAGTTTGATCAGTTCTTTATGGATTTTGGATACTAACCCTTTATCTGATATGTCATTTGCAAATATCTTCTCCCATTCCATCAGTTGCCTTTTAGTTTTGCTGATTGTTTCCTTCATTGTGCAGAAGGTTTTTATTTTGATGAGGTCCAAATAGTTCCTTTTTTCTTTTGTTTCTCTTGCCTCCAGAGACATGTTGAGTAAGAAGTTGCTGTGGCCGAGGTCAAGGAGGTTTTTGTCTGCTTTCTCCTCTAGGATTTTGATGGCTTCCTGTCTTACATTTAGGTTTTCATCCATTTTGAGTTTATTTTTTGTGTATGGTGTAAGAAAGTGGTCCAGGTTCATTTTTCTGCATGTTGCTGTCCAGGTTTCCCAGCACCATTTGCTGAAGAGACTGTCTTTATTCCATTGGATATTCTTTCCTGCTTTGTCAATGATTACTTGGCCATATGTTTGTGGGTCCACTTCTGGGTTCTCTATTCTGTTCCATTGATCTGAGTGTCTGTTTCTGTGCCAGTACCATACTGTTTTGATGAGTACAGCTTTGTAATACATCTTGAAGTCCGGGATTGTGATGCCTCCAGCTTTGCTTTTCTTTTTCAAGATTGCTTTGGCTTTTGGAGTCTTTTCTGGTTCCATACAAATTTTAGGATTGTTTGTTCCAGCTCTGTGAAGAATGCTGGTGTTATTTTGATAGGGGTTGCCATATTGATACCCTATGCCTTTTGATTGGAGCATTTAGTCCATTTACATTCAGTGTTATTATTGACAGATACGGATTTAGTGTCATTGTGTTATCTGTAGGTTTCATGCTTGTGGTGATGTCTGGTCCTTTGTAGTCTTTGCAGCATTCCACTCACAGACTCCCCCTTAGGATTTCTTACAGGGCTGGTTTAGTGTCATGAACTCCTTCAGTTTTTATTTGTCTGGGAAAGCCTTTATCTCTACTCCCATTCTGAATGACAGTCTTGCTGGATAAAGGATTCTTGGCTGCATATTTTTCCTATTCATCACATTGAATATTTCCTGCCACTCCCTTCTGGCCTGCCAAGTCTCAGTGGATATGTCTGCTATTACCCTTATGTGTCTACCCTTATAGTTAGGGCCCGTTTGTCCCTACCTGTTTTCAGAACTCTCTCTTTATCTTTGTATTTTGCCAGTTTCACTATGATATGCCATGCAGAAGACCTATTCCTGTTAAATCTGAAGGGAGTTCTCTGTGCCTCCTGGATTTGGATGTCTGCTTCCTTCCCCTGATTAGGGAAGTTCTCAGCTGCAATTTTTTCAAGTAAATCGTTTGCCCCTTTCTCTTCTTCTGGAACTCCTATGAAAAGGATATTATTATGTTTCATTGAATCACTTAGTTCTCTAATTCCCCTCATGGTCTAGTATTTTTTTAATCTTTCTTTTCCTCTGCTTCATCATTTTCCATATTTCATCTTCTATTTCACTTATTCTCTTCTCTGCCTCTTCCATCCTCACTGTCAATGCATCTAGTTTATCTTGCATGTCATTTACAACATTTCTTAATTCATCACTATTTTTTAGTTCCTTGATCTCTGCAGCAGTAGATTCTCTGCTGTCTTCTATGCCTTTTTTCAAGCCCAGCGATTAATCTTATGACTATTATACTAAATTCTTGATCAGACAAATTGTTTATATCTGTTTTGAGCAATTTTTTTAGCTGTCATTTCTTCCTGAGATTTCTTTTGAGGGTAATTCTTCTGTTTCATCATTTTGGCTGATTTTCTGTCCCTATGTGTTTAAATTTTTTTTTAATGTTTACTTCTGAGAGACAGGTCACGAGAGGGAGAGGGGCAGAGAGAGAGGGAGACACAGAATCCAAAGCAGGCTCCAGGCTCCAAACTGTCAGCACAGAGCCCAATGTGGGGCTCAAACTCCCAAACCATGAGATTGTTACCTAAGCTGAAGTTGGATGCTTAACTGACTGAACCACCCAGGTACCCCATGTCCCTTATGTGTTTTAATAGCTTTTTATGTGTCATGCAGCTGTGAGCACTCCTATATTAAAAAGGAGTCATATGCTGTCTGCAGTCTGGTCTTTCAGGAGGTGTTTTTGAAGTGTGTTATATGCTCTCTCTTGTTGTGACTCTGGTTGTTTTATGCCCCCACTTGTAGTGATGGTTTGGACCTTCCATCAGGTGTGCTTTGATTTGATTGTTGAAGTAACCCTGGAAAAAAATTTAAAAAGGGGGTGGTGGTGGTGGTGGAAGAAGCCTTATCCCATACAAAGAAAGAAATGACAGGGGTGGGGGGAAAAGAAAATAACATTGAGCAGGCAGAGAAACTATATGGATTAATCCAGAGAGAGAGAGGAAATTAAAGGAGATACAAAAGAAGTGTAAAAAGAATAGATTAAATATGTCTGCTTAAACAAACCAACAACCAGAATAACCAAAGGAGAGAAGAGAAGAAATAAGAGGATGAAAAGGAAGAGAAAAAACTGATATACATAATAAGAATTGACCAAGAATTAAATCAGAAAATCAAGGCACAGCTGGGTGCCTTGGAACTGGTGGCTGCACTGGTCTGGAAGAGGGGCTGTCTGGTTGCCCGGTCGGTTGGCGTCAGTCTTGCTCTGGTAGATTCGCAGTTACCAGGTGTGGAGGGTTGTGGTTTGTTGTAGGCGGGTCCGGCCTCCACTGTAGGCCCTTTGTTCCCTGAAGCCCTGCCCTATTTGTAATGGGGAGAAAAATGGCAGCACCCCAGTCTCTCCTCCCTGGACTGAGTGTCCCAGACCACTCTGTGCAGGCTGTCTTCACAGTGCTGCATGGGCGTGAGTGGACCAGTTTTTTGTTTCTTTGTTTTTTGTTTTTTGTTTTTTTTTTTTTTTTTTTGCTCCACAGTCTCCTGTGCCTCCCAGGCACTAGATTCAAACCCTGATGTTTTAAAGGATCCCGCTCCCTGCACCCTAGTTCAGGGGAAGTGCCACTCCACCTTGCTGACAAAGGGCCTTTTGCTCCTTACAGTTTCTCATGGGCGGGGTGAGGTGGTTTGTTCCCCTCCACAGTCTCCTGCACCTCCCAGGCACTTGGCTGGGATTCAAACCTTGATGTCTTAAAGGATCCCACTCCATGTTACCTGGATCTGGGGTAGAGCCACTCTGACCAGCCAATAAAGGGCTGGCAGGCACAAGCAGGGTCCTTTGTCCTTGGTATGGCTCTTTACCTTCTTCCCACAGCACTCAAGGGAGGGGATTGCTTTCTCTGACTCTGGACTATGGTCTGCGGACTGCTCTGAGCTCGTTACCAAGCCTGGGCTGGCTCCCCTGCTCCCCAGGCATGCCAACAGGGCAGCTGGTCCCAGTCTAGAGAAAGCCCTACAGTTAGAAATTTGATCTTTTTTCCATTTTTTTCAATCCTTAATCCGTGGTTTTTCTCTTGTCCAAATATAATCCTACACTTCTACAACCTCTCTTCCTCTTCCTTTGGTAGTTCTGCAGAAGGGAATCCCTCCCCTCCGTGCCTACACCACCCATTTAATCTCTCCCAGTTCGCAATCACACTCCTATGGCCTGCCAAGTTGTCCCCATGGGCCCATGGAGATGATTCTGTCACTCTGCAGCCTGGACTCCACAAGTGCCCTTCTTCATGCCTCCCAGCAATTGTACTACTAAGTATTTATCCAAAGAAACAAATATTTGTTTGTAAACTGCAACTTACATGCGTTAAGTCTGGCCATTCTTTACTTTCTTTATTGCCTAGAAAAAAGGTTGAAAAAAATGTTGAGGGAAGAGAGAAATGGCCATAGGCAAAATTATCTCGTGTTTTCCAGAATAGCCTCTTTAACAATTTCTCATTTTATTATGAAGAGTTTAATACATACAAAATAATAAATATAGCATATATGAGTACGAATCAGAATATTAAAAACTTACCAATGAAAATATCATGAAAAATGAAGTTTTCTAAACTCTGGAAACTTCTATGAATTATTCTGATTCCATTTCCTCGCCTTCCCTGTCTTTGTTTTTATTTTCTTTCTTTTTCTCATAATGTTACACATATGTATGTATTCTTAACATATTGTTGAGTTTTGCTTCCTTTTGGGCTTTATGAAAATGATAATGTACTGTCAATATTACTATCAAACTTTTCCCATTCAACATTTGTTTCTAAGATTCATTCTTGTGTGGGGCTGCTGTTCTTCATTTTTATTGCTGCATAATTTTCCATTACCTGAGTAGTCTACAATTAAGTTAATCTCTCATGTGTCAATAGATATTTGAATTGTTTCCAGGTTTTTTTCTGTTAGGTACAGAGTTGCCATGAATATAAACATTGCTATACATGTTTGCTGTGATTCCCTAAGTTATACTGTCCAGTATGGTAGCCACTAGCCATTTCTTGTATTAGAAATGTATTAGGTATTATCAGTATAAAATAGGTATTATCAGTATAAAATACACATCAGATTTTAAAGATTTAATGCAAATAATGTGGAGTGCCTTGGTGACTCAGTTGGTTGAGTGTCTGACTGTTGGTTTTAAGCGCAAGTCATGATCTTACTGTTGGTGGGATGGAACCCCTCATCTGGCTCTGTGCTGATGGCAGCCTGATTAGGATTCTCTCTCCCTGCCACTCCCATGCTTTCTCTCTCTCTCTCTTAAAATAAATTTAAAAATACTTTAAAAATACAAATAATATAAAATGTCAAATTAATATTTTTTTATATTGGTTTCAGGATGAAATGATAATTTTGGATATATTATCTATTTATTTATGTATTTATTTTTAATGTTTATTTTTGAGAGAGAGAGAGAGAGAGAGAGAGAGAGAGAGAGAGAGAGAGAGAATGCACAGGTGGGGAGGAGCAGAGAGGGCTCTCAGTCAGCATAGAGCCTGACACGGGGCTCAAACCCATGAACCATGAGATTGTGACCTGAGCCAAAGTTGGGCACTTAACCAACTGAGCCACCCAGGTGCCCTGTGGATATATTGTTTTAATTAAATATCATATTAAGAATAAGTTCCCTTTTTAAAAATTTATATTTAATATGATTACTGGAAACATTTACATATGTGGCTTGCATTTAATTTCTATCAGACAACATTGCTTTAGTGTATAATTAGGATATTCTTAGAAGTGGAATTTCTGGGTCACAGGGTTGTATCCCTCAGCTTTACAAGTTGTCAATTGTACTTTGAATTGACTATACTTAAGTCAATGTGCTGTTATTAAGCAACTGGATTTATAGCTAGTTTTAACTAGTAGTAGCTGGTTATCTATTCATAGTAGAACCTGGAAAGGTACCAGAGAAGTATGAAAAATATCTGAATTTCCATTATTAGTGTATAATCTTCATTGCTACACATTTTTTTCATGATTGATATTGTCAGATTTCTGAATTTTTGTCACACCAGTGATTGTGAATCACATTTCATTATTTTGCAGTTTTCTGATTACTATTTAGGATGAATATATTCTGACATATTTATTAGTCATTTATTTTTCTTCTGAGAAATGTTTGTTAATATCTTAAGATTTTTACTTGTGGTCGTATGCCTTATTTCTTAGTGATTTTTTGAAGCTATTTTAAAATTTAACTTTTGTTCTAATCTTTCTCAGGTTATGGCTTGTATTTTCTTTTTCTTTTTGGAATCTTTTGATGAATAAAAGTTCTTAATGTAGTCATTAAAAACTTTTAGATCTAGTAAAATATTTTCTTTTTATGGGCAGCCCTTGCTTCTCTACCTTGAAGTCATAGAAATAAATTTCAATGTTTTCCCTTTTACATGTAAGTCTTTAGTCCATTAAGAATTGATTTGTGTGTATTGTGACCTTAGAGATACAATTTCAATTTTTCTATATGCCATTTTTTTCTAGCATCATTTATTAAACAGTTCCTCATTTCCCTACCTGTAATGCTACATCCATCAATATGGCAAATTACACCTATATCAGACTGCTTCTGGGTTCTCTTTTCTGTTCTATTGTATTTGCTTATCACTGAGCTGATTCTTAATGCTTTATGTATTATAGATTTATGATAAATCTCTTTCTCTGATAGAACAGGACCTCTTTTCCTTGAGTATTGGCTTTTCTTGGCTTTTGGCCTATCATACACATCTTAGAGTTAGCTTGTTGGATTTCTTTAAAAAATTTCTGGGTATTTTGATGAAACTGCATTCAAACTGTAATTCAGTTAATTTAGGTGCATTTGTGGTATTTAGTGTTCCAACCCAAGATCATTGTGTATCACTGACCTCAAAGATCATTTATTTAATTACTCATTGCACTTATTAATTGTGTTCTTAGGCAAAATATACATGTCCACATTACTGTTAATATACAGGCTATCTTTAAAAAATTACACTTTCAACTGTTTTTGATACAAAAATTCAGTTAATTTTATATCACTTTTATCTAATTATATTCAAAACTCTTATAAATGCTAACATTTTGTTTGTAGATTCTTTTTTGGTTTTTATTGTAATGATATAATTCTTTTTTTAATGTTTATTGATTTTTGAGAGAGAGAGAGAGAGAGAGAGAGACAGAGACAGAGTATTAGTGGGATAGGGTAGAGAGGGGGAGACACAGAATCCCAAGCAGGCTCCAGACTCTGAACTGTTGGCACAGATCCTGATGCGGGGCTTGAACTTAGGAACTGTGAGATCATGACCTGAGCCGAAGTCACACACTTAACCGACTGAGCCACCCAGGCGCCTCATGTAATTATATAATTCTTAAATAATGAGATTTTGTGTCTTCTGGATAATCCTTCCACATCTTTTTATTCTTACTAAGATCACTAAGACCTTCAATACAATGCTTAACAGATTGTGTTGAGCAGTGTGTAGCCTTGCCTTCTTTTTGATTTTTAAAATATAGTTCCACTATGTGACTATCCAGTGGATCGTGATTGTAGGTTTTTGGTGGACACCCTTAATGAGGATAAAAGATACTCAGGTTTTTTTTTTTTTTTTTTTTTTGCTTGTTTCTTAGAAGCTTTTATTAGAAATCGATGTTGAATCTTATTAAATGCTTTTCTGCTTTTGAATATCATTTGATTTTCCTCTTTTCAAGTTAATAAATACTATAATAGATTTTTTAATACTATATTAATCTTGCGTCCCTGTGTTAAATGCAATTTGATCATTACTAGATTTCATTTTCAAGTACGGTTGAATAGCATTTTCTGTTACTGTGTTCAAGATTTTTGCATCTATATCCATGCCTTATCCTGCCTAACCTGTGAATTGCATTTTGATGCAGTTAGCTACTCTGGTTTTCTTCTGTATGTCTGATCACTCTTTAGACAGCATCATTAGTTCTTCCTTAGCTTCCTGACTCTTCACTGTCTGTGGGTTGACCCCCAAATTCAATCCTTGGACTCTTCCCTATTCTATCTATGTTCACTCCCTTGGTGACCTAATCCAGTCTCATGGCTTTAAAACCATCCATATAGTGATGACCATCAAATGTATACCTTTTGGTTGTACCGCTCCTCTGAACTCTAGACTCATGTACCCAGCTATGTATATGATCTCTCTCCTGGATGTTTAACTGACATCCAAAGGTTAATAGATCTAAAACCGAGCTTCTGCACCTCCCACAGCTCTCCCCTTTTAGGAAATGGTAATTTCATCCATCCAATTGCTCAGACTGAAAAACTTGGGAGTCTTACTTGACTCTGACACTCTACACATCCCCTTGGTTCTACCTCAAAAGAAATCCAGAATCTGAGCATTATTTATCACTTTGGCTACTACCCCTGACTTCTAAGCCATTGTGATTTCTCACTTTGTGGCCTCTGACCCATGTCCTTCCATCTGTTTTGCATCTTCTGTCTATTCACAACATAATAGAGTGATACTTTAAAACACAAATCAGATCAAATCCTCTTCCAATCCTTTCTTACTAATAGTAAAGAACAACATTTCTTACAGTAGCTATGCAGCCCTACCTAGTCTGGCATTCCTCTCTGACCTCATCTACTACTCTTCCTCAAGTTTATTCTTCTGAAGCTGCAGATAACTGGTCACCTTATTGGAATAATATAGACATAATTCAACCTCAGGCTTTCTTCATTTTCTGTTCCATCTGCCTAGAATGCTTTCCACCCAGATACTGCATTGCTTCCTCCATCACTTCCTTCTGGTCTTTATTCAAATGTTCTTTCTCAGGGAGATTTGCCATGGCCTACGTATTTGAAATTGATACTCTATCCCCTTGAATCTCTTGCCTAATTTCCAGCTTTAGTGTTTTTCCTCATTATTTATCATTATCTAATATACTATAGACTTTATTTACTTAAGTAATGTCTGTCTTCTTCCAGGAGAATATAAGCTTCATACTATCTCTGTTAACATTTGTTAAGTATTCCATGTAAACTTGAAAATAAAGTGTTTTTCTCTGACTGACTTATTTCACTTAGCATAATACCCTCCAGTTCCATCCACATTGTGTGTGTGTGTGTGTGTGTGTGTGTGTGTGTGTGTGTGTGTATACACATACCACATCTTTTTTATCTATTCATCAGTTGATGGAAATCTGGGCTCTTTCCATAATTTGGCTATTGTTGATAGTGCTGCTATAAACATTGGGGTACATGTGTCCCTTTGAATCAGCATTCCTATATCCTTTGGATAAAATCCTAGTGTTTTCACTCATATGTGGAAGTTGAGAAACTTAACAGAAGACCATGGGAGGAAGGAAAAGAAAAAAAATAATTACAAACAGAGAGGGAGGCAAACCATAAGAGACTCTTAAATACAGAGAACAAACTGAGGGTTGATGGGGTTGGGGTGGTGGGGAAAATGGATGAAGGGCATTGAGGAGGGCATTTGTTGGGATGAGCACTGGGTAAGTGGTGAATCACCAGAATCTATTCCCAAAGCCAAGAGCACATTGTATACACTGTATGTTAGCTAACCTGACAATAAATTATAAAAAAAAGAAAGAAAATAAAGTGTTAGTGCCACGTTTTCATATTATTTATTATTTAAACTTGTTAATAGTAATATTTAAATCTTCTTTATGGGCACTGAGTTTTGGCCCGCTTCATCTGTAAATCACTCAGAGAAGATTTAATACCTGATAGAGAATTGATAGATTTGTCAGTTTTTCCTCATAGTCCTTTCAGTTTTAGTTTTGCATGTTTTAGATCATCTTAGGGCAATAAGATTTTAGAATTAATACATTTCCCAGGAAACTGAAAAATATTTTTCATTATAGTGTGAGCACTTTAATTCCAGTTTTAGGGATGGATGGATGGATGGATATATAGTTAGAGAAACAGAGGTGTGGGTGTGTGTGTGTGTACACACACACACATAAATATATATATCCATACATCCATCCATCCCTAAAACTGGAAATTTTTTATTTGTGATAAAACCTATTTTGTCCTGTATGATATAGGTATACCAGATATGTTTGGCTAATATTTGCCTAGTATATCTGTTTCTTCTTTTTATCCTCAGTATTTCTCTGTCTTTATGTGTGAGAGTTATTTCATCTAAAGGGCATATATTACTTCTTTTTTTGTAATCAAGTCTGACAGTTCCTGCCATTTACCCACAGAGCTCAGTCTATTCTTGTTTACTATAATATCTGCCATTATTTTGATTTATTTTTACCGTCTTATTTTCAAGATTTCTATTTGCTTCACTCTTTCTTTGCTCAGATTTTCTTCCTTTTTTGTTCCTTTTGAATTAATTGAGTTTCCCCCTGCCTCACCCCACCTCATTCCATTATTGAGCCCTCATCATACTTACTTGGTCTACTTCTATATTTCATTCTTGAAATTTTAACATGTTCTTTGAAATCCATACTTCATACACTTAAGCCTAAATTTGATTGAGTTTTACTCTCCTTCAAAAATATAAAAGCCCTAGAATAATTTTCTATTTATCATAAGATAAATTTATGGAAATAATACATGGACTGTATGATAGATATGAAGGGATAAGCGTCCTCAACTTGCACACTCACTCACCCTCTCCTGTTTTTTTTTCCATAGAATTTATAATCATCTGGCTTTATTTGTTTGTTTATTGCATGCTTTTCTATAATAACATGCAAATTTCACAGGGATAAACATTTTTGACTGTTACATGTACCCTGCATCAAATAGCTTCTGCTTTCATAAGTGCTCTCTTAATATTGTTAAATGGATGAATGCTTGAACGGCAAACACACACTCCAAACTTAGATGATATGGTTGGTTAGCTTTTTAATGCTCTTACTTGTTTTTAAACTCATTAATCATTTTATTACTATTTTAAAAATAATGTTATTTTTCTTATTTTGTACTAGAACAGTTTGCTTAGTTTCATCCACATGTTTAGTATTTTTTTTTTTTAGCCACTATTCATCCTTAAGGTAATTTCTCTTTTGTCCTGAATGGCATCCTTTGTAAGCTTTAGTGTAGGTCTGTAGATGTCAGACTCATTTTGTTTTGTTTTGTTTTACGTGAATATATTTTTATTTTATTCTCGTCCTTAAAAGATACTTTTTAATGGGATACAAATGTAGATTGACAGTTCTGTCACAGTTTGAAAGTATCTGAAGGTACTATTCCTCAACTTTCTGACTGCTTTTTTCCCCATCAAAAAGTTAGATGTCAATCTAAATATTGTTCCTTGTGCATAGTCTAGCTTTTCTCTGTGGTTCCACTTGAGACCCTCTTTTTTTTTTTTATCTTGGCTGTAATTTGATTGCACTGTACTCAAAAATGGATTTTTTTAGTATTTACTCTCCTTGGGGTTTCATGAATTGCCGAATCTAAGACTTCATGTCTGTCTAGATTCTGGGAAAGTCAGGCATTATCTCTTTGAATATTATCCATTCTTCATTTTCTTTCATATTTCCTTCTGTCACAGCACTTAGTTATGTGTTGGTCCATTGTGCATATTCTTAACCTCTCTTCTATTTTCACTCTCTTTCATTCTATACAGTTTCATTATATCTCCCTTCCACTCAGCTTCTTTACAAATGTGTCTCTTCTAGTGTTTAACCCTCCACTTGCATTTTTTTATTTCAGTGTTCCTATCTTTCAATTTTTAGAGATCTACCTGAATCTTTATCAAACCAATTTGTTGATTTTTGATAGTCTCCTGCTGTTTACTCTTATTTTTGTGTCCACATTCCTTAAATGTGAAGTTTTTGTGCCTCTAATTTCTTTTATTTGTATTTATACTGGCTTTCACTATCTAAAAATGTAGGGGCCCCATGCTGAGGTATTTATCTAGGAGCATTACTACAGAACCAGATTTACTTTATTTTTTAAAAATATTTATTTGTTTTGAAAGAGAGAGACAGAACATGAACAGGGGAGAGGCAGAGAGAGAGGGAGACACAGAATCCAAAGCAGGCTCCAGGCTCCGAGCTGCCACCACAGAGACTGATACGAAGCTCAAACTCATGAACCGAGATCATGACCTGAACTGAAGTTGGACGCTTAACCGACTGAGCCACCCAGGCGCCCCAGAACCAGGTTTACTTTAAGTTCTCAGGTTGTGGTTTCTTCAACTGAAAAACAAAAGTGTAAATTTAAATCCAAACTCATGTGGGTCTAGGGATCCATATCAAAAGACACAGCACATCCTTGTTTTTTAGCCTCTACTGCCTGGGTTTTCTTCTGATTCACTACATATACCTGAGCCTTTGCTTTGTGTGGAGTGGTCTAAGATTCAGTGCCCCATTCTGCACATGCACATTAACCTTCCCCTCATCCACTGATGCTCCAACCCAAACAGATTTCTAGATGTGTCTTGGGTATGCAATAACTAAGTGCTGGCTTATCTCCTCCGACTCCCATTCCCATTTTTTCTGAACTTCATTTACTTTATTCTAGGTTTACTCATTAATTTATACTTGTCCTTTAACAATATTTTGACTAACATTTTGACATTTTTGTAACCAGCATATACTAGGATTTCTGATCTCTTCTATTGATGGAAACCAAATTGTGCAACAGTCTTTCTCAGCGGGCACTCCTAGAGACTTACTGCCATCTACCAAGGCAGGAGGAAAGTGAGATAACTAGTCCTGTCCATGTGCTCTGTGATCATGAGATAATGGAGATCAGACAGAATTTTTGGTGTCTCCCCTCAGTCTGGTGACTTGGAATCTTCTGTACCTTCAGTCACTCTATTCATTTTTGCATACTCAACAAATCCCAGGTCCTACCTAATGCACCCCTCTGTGGCTCCACATGAAGTACAATGTAGCAGCTAGAGTTAAGCAATGATCTTTATAATTCTTATTGATTAAAAAGCTTACTACATTTTAATATTAATGCAGTCAGTATTATGGGAGACCAACAGAGATGATTGTTTTCTCTCTCCAATTCAAGGAGCTGTGGAAAATTTTTTGTTAGACTTACTTTTGTGTGGCTGAGTCCCTACTTCATTCATCTAAATAAAATATGGCCTGGCAGGGAGTACAGTATGAGCATCAAGTGTTGCAGAATTCATATTTTATTGCTCCATAAATGGCTATCCTGAAGTTTATCCTTCTTGTATTCTTCCTCTATATTAGCATGAGAAAAAGTTTTCATGTAGGTGTGGGGTTTTAGCAAAATTTAGGGTAAGCACTATTACAGGTAACTACGGGCCATCACCTCCTTTCTATCTAGGGTCCAGCATGGTGAGGTGTTAGAATGAAGCCAATACTGACCAGAAGGCCAGGGTGTTTGAGCTGACCATTCAACACAGGCAGGTAGCCAGTAGAGTACGAGAAGTGGCCAGAGAAAGCTCTGAATCTGTCTGCAGAAGCCATACTCTTATACCTGTGATGTCTGAGACTTGTCTTTAAGAGCAGATGTTCAAGATAAAGCCAGAATATTTAGAAAACACATGTAAAGCAAACCAAGAATTGTTAGCTCAGTCCAGCCATTAGCTCCATATTAGAAAAATCACTTGTGCTTTATTTACTGAACTCCTGAAAAGACCAGTTCTGGTTTTCCTGATCAAGGATAGCAAAAAAAAAAAGTTTACAACTGTGAAGATCATAGAGAAAGATAAGAGTTATAATACTTAAGGCAGATAATCATGTAATGAGATGTTGAACTTGGGAAAACACAGAAAAACTGTAAAAATTCCTTTTGCTAGGGCAATTTCAATGTCTATCACTGTATTTTAAATTTTACTTGGTTCTTTTAAAATCTGTATTATTCTTTTGACGTGTTTTTAAATGTTTTTATTTCTATATTTGAATTGTTTGAGGTTTTGAGGAGGATCTGATTTTGCTGTTTTTGCACACACGTTTATGATAGACTGTCAACTCATTTGTTCTATAATTGGGATTTGAGCTCATTTTGGAGGGTGTTTATCTATAGATATCCTGTGTGACTTGAATTGAGGGTGTATCTCTATGAGGTAGTTTTTAATTTGTTTGTGTCTGTCACTTGAGAAACGTTATTGGTCTAAGACAAATTTTATGCTAATTCCCGGTCCTTCCCTGATGAGTTCCTTGGGATGCCCCTGCTGAAGTGAGGCAGGAATTTGTCCGTGTGGAAAGATAGAGGAGAGGTTGCACAGGGTGCTGTGGGAGTCACAAACAAAATGGGAAGCCAACAGGAGAAAAACACCTCTCCGATGATGTGCTGGCACTTTGACATTGCCTGCAGGAGGTGCCCAACAGAAACGCCTGCTATAACAGCATTGCTGACTGTATTTCTGGTCCCACAGATCCTAGGCATTGTTCACGAAGCCTCTATTCGATCCAGCTGTCCCCATCAGTTGACTCTGGCCAGAAATCCTGGAATATTCAAATTATAAAATAAAAAAACTTTCCCTGTCTTCTCTTCCCCTGATTACCTCTTGTGTCCACTTATTTATTACTGAAAGATAGATAGCGTGGTAGGTTTGCCTTTCCCATTAGCCCATCCTAAAAGAGCAGGTCTAGGGGGTAAAAATATTTTCATTATTTATGCACAGTTAGATTTTTGGAACATACTCTCTTCCTTTACTCTTTCACTCGCTACTTGTCAGCATGGATGTTTCTTTGTGGGTTGCCATTGTGGTGGTGAGGGCTGCAGTTGTCCAAAGGAGAGACCCAGCTTTGGGGTGAACCAGCCACATATTCACATCTTGTTGCAGAAATGGCTGCAGCCCATGGATGTTGCTTTCTCAGAGGTTACTGCTGCTGCCTTATCCCCAGGGACAGTTGAGCTCATACAGGAATTATTTTCCAGATGTGGTGAGGGACAAGGAAGTAGCTGAGATCATGTAGGCAGTCACAACTCAGCTTTATAACTGGGAGGTTCTTTCCACCTTCAGAGCTGCTTTTAAACTCAAGAAAAACACTCATAACTTATGTAAGTGTTAATAGAGGTTCATTGAGTCACACAAGTATCTCAATGTTCAGATGAGTATTTTGGTGGTAGGATATCTTGGCATGTGGGGATAGGAGAACAGGAGAGAGGAATTCTCTTATGTTGGCTTCCATGCTTTGCTTTCATGTGTGCTGGGCATCTTCTTCCTCAGTCATCCAGTGCTACAATGTTCCAGCAGGAAGAGATCTCAGAGGCTATCATGTTTTTAATTTTTATCTTTTATTTAAGAAAATGTAATTCTTTTGCACAGGAAATAAATGCATAATATAGAGACAAGACTAATCATAGACAGGAAGTAAGCAAGTAGCTCGTGAGCCATAGAGAAAACTCATGGATTGTTTGTCAGTAACCTGTGAGGCACAGTAGACCTAGCTAGAATAAATGGAACATTTGTGTCTTGAACATAGGCCAAAGGATGCAACAAATGAAAGTGTAACATATTATTGGCAGAAGATAATGGAAGGCCAGGTAAATGTTAAATACCACAAAGCACAGGTCATATCACCCCTGGATTCATAGCTATACCGTATCTGAACTGGTATATACATCTGTGCTGGCTCATTTATCCTTTTCTCAAGACATGCAGTTTTACTGCTTAGAATGTTATTGGCTGTTTATTGTTAGAGCCAGGAGTAGTTGCCCCTGAGTCTCCACAATAGAAGAAGCTCCAAACACCTTTGGTCTGCAGATCTTCCTTGTTCACCCTACCCTCTAGTCCTCAGAAACTCAGTGTTGACCAGAAGGGCAGGGGAGAATTGGGGGAGAGAAGAAAGGAAAGGGGAAAGTAAAAGGAAGAGGGTGAAAGGCAAGGCATTTGGTCATTGTGTAACCCAGGATTGAGGCGCTGTAGTGCTTCCACCTGTTTGTACCCTGTCCTGTGTGTGTTAAACTACCCTCATCTATTTCTCATTGCTTCTCATTGTGTGATTCAAGGATCTCAGTTTGGTCTGTGAATCTTTTCATTCTTTCTGGAATAGACTGCTGGTAGTGTACTTGGAGGATTCTGAGTCAGAAGCTACTAAAGCCAATGCTTTCATTTAACATATAAAACCCCAGGCCCAGAGAGGTCAAGGGAAGTGCCCTGGTCTCTCAGAGAGTTAGTAATTATTAGGAGACTGACAGAGCACAAATGCCTTCATATCTCTCTACATGGGTTCTCTGCTTCCCAAGGTCTTGGATGCATGCCCTGAATATGAGTTTTCACTGAAAGAAAATGCTGTTAATTTCCCCTGTAAGGCAAAGCATTTAGAGCTCTAACAGGTGTGAACAGCCTCTGAGCGCAAGCATGAACTGGGCCCCAAGAACATGCTTTGCCTGAGCACAGGGAAGGTGGGAAGACATATGTGTCAGCCACTCTGCCTGCAAGCCAAGCACCACCAGGAAGGAACCCATTTCCTCTGAGCACCGTGGAGGAATGGAGTGGAGATGCTCTTTCTGCTGGGGAACTCTCTCTTCATTGAGTGTGGAAAAGCACAGATGTTTAGGGAGAAAGGAAGACACTCTACCTCCAGAGAGCTCTAGCTTTGATTTTTCTGTGCATCCACACTTCTCCATGCCCTCTTAGCTGGCATCACTGATGCCTTCTACCTCTAGACTCAGGATGCTGCAGTAACTGATGAGCCCCACCCATCATCTCTGCCTCCACACTCACACATAACCTGCCTGGCCATTTACTGTCTTCTATTCCTAGGCCATTTGTAGATGCCACAAATGAGGTGATTAAGACAGATTCCCTACCTTCAGAGAGTTATGCCTTAGCAAGTTAGGTGAACAAGTGAATACAAAAACTAAAAAGTACCAGAAAAGGGGACTGGACTTTGTGACTTCCAAACCTGCTTGGCAGGGTTTAGAAATACTTAAACAATGAGGAGCTGTCAGTATCCCCTGTGGAACTCCAAATGCCCAACATGTTGGCTCATTGTGAATGATTGGGCTTCTGCCTCAGTTTCCCTGCTTATTACTCTACTTTGTTGCTGTATATTGATCCTTTGTCTGAGCATCATGCTGTTTGTTCTGGACTCTGCTGGGGAGCTTACAGTTCTCCTAAAATTTTTTTTTCTGATTAGGGTCTTATAGTAATAGACGAATGATTTGTAATTATCTGACTTGGAGTTTTGCTTGCTGCTCCTGCCCCTGTATTAAGCCCTGCTGGCAACATGACCATTGACATTATTTATTTAAAAGGGGTCACTCTGCTGGCTGGGCTGCCTGTGTACCAGATCAACTCCTATAGTGCCAGCATGGTCTTTACCTTCCTTCCAAGTTTTGACACTGAACTTCAAAGGATTTCTCTAAATATATCTTACTGTGTACACACAGAAAACATACATCCTTTAGAGGTTCTTTTGTTTTTCCTGAATATAAACTTTTCACATTTACCAGGATGGTATACTCACTGTTGTGTCTCCTTTGCCCCTACTTCCTAATCCCCCACATGCATGTGCACACCACATGTATCTAGAAGCCTTTAAAACTGTGGAGTCTTATTTATCCAGTTCCACTGTAGGCCTGACCAAACACATCTACCACACGGTATCGCCCAACACAGCCTCCAGCTGACTTTCTGAAATAAAGCCTCAGAAGTTAGAGACATGGGTCATGGCCACTTTTTAAGTAGGGCTAACTTTACTGCATGCCTTACACATAGTGGAGGCCACGTGATCCAGGAAGATTACCCAGAAGTGCCAGTCTTTAATTCTTACCCTCCAATTCAAAGAGGCAGATGATATACCTGGCTTTAGTTTGCCCATGTTTAGTTTGCCAGAATACTGGCAGAAAGTTGGTCTTAGTAAGAAAAGACCATTACTCCTCACTGCTTCTCTTCTTTATTTGTTAGCCCCTAAATGGTAATTTTAGAGTGCACCTTCATTGCTCTTTCTTCTCTCTCTCATTGGTAAGGAATTTGGGGTGAGAGTCTGCAGGATCAGATAAGGAGGACACTGGGAGTTCCATATGACTAAACACATCAGGCGTTAAGGCTGTGGATATGAGCTATATAAATCTGTTCATGCCTGCTCTGTCCAGCTTGGCATAGACTTGTGGGTCTTTGGTGGGAGTTGACCTGTACTGACAATCTTTTCTAAGGAAACTGCCCCTATCACTTTAGTCTGTGATCCTGGTAGAACCTAGCTTTACTGGCAATTAGGTTGGACATGTGACCAGGGTCAGTAATTTCCATATCTTTCCCTGTAATATCAATAGTGTCTGGTTGAACTGGAGAGAGTGGAACCCTTCCTCTAAATTCCTGCACTAAGAAAAGTATGAGGTCTGACTCTCCTGCCTTAAAAGGAATCATTGTCAATAGCAGGGGCGGGGGGAATGAAATCAGAGACCATCAGAATTGAGAGATACATGTATAAGGAAAAGATGATGCCACTGTTAACTCCTTGTTTTACTTCTCCATGGTCCTGGAGCTGATGTTATTCCTTTAGCTGTACTTTTATTTCTGTGAGCCTACTCAGTTAAATGGGGCAATAAGCTCCTTTTAGTGTAAGTTAGTATGTGTTCAGTTTCTGTTATGTATGTGCAGATTCCTGAAAAACCGGAAATTAGTCATTAGAAGTGAAGCATTACAAATATCCAGCCCCAGCATTCAGAACTGGTTGATTCCAGGGAGAATGTTAGTATAAGATGACTATTATCTGGGCTGGGAAAAAGGAATTACGTTAAGTAATCTTACAAGAGATGGTTAAATGATTTCCTGTTATCTCTTGGGCTCATAAACAATTGTATATACCAGGACAGGGCTTTAAGACTTAGAAGACAAATGTGGGGATAGTAGGAGGTGCTGGCTTACTCTTAGGGGTATCAAGGAGTTCTCATAAAGTGACATGGGTGAAACTATAAAAGGAACAGTGTTCACTATTGATCCAATAAGGCTCTCTACCTGTCATCAAAATCCTTCTTGGTCCTGTTGAAGCCCCACCTCCTGCACAAAGTCTTTCCTGATTACTCTAGCCCACTCATTTATTTCTTCATGTATTCATTCTGCAAATATTTATTTAGCACTTCCTGAATGCCAGAAATTGGGCAAGGTGCCAGACATTTCTAACTCAGAAACTAAATTGATGGCAGGTCATCAGGGGAGTTTTGGTCCTAGAATTTTCCCAAGAGAGGAACCACAAAAAGCAAGGTACATATTCATCAATATTAATTGAGTGCACACTATGCAAATTTGACCTGACTTCTGTCTTTGAGTAGTTCATAGATTCCTGGGAGCATTGTTCAGTCAACATGGTGGGATCATGGTGGATTATCAGGAAACCAGCTGCTGGGGTTCCCTTTACAGGGATTATATTTTCATTCTTTCCTAGGAAACTATGATATAGTTTGAACATTTGGACAAATGCCAAAACCTTTTTACTGTTGAGTAAAGTTCCTTTGGGGTGTTGGTATTCATATCTCCTGGCTACACATCCTTGCCTCTCTGTGCTCATAGAATAAGATTACTGTCAACTGTGATCATCAGATGAATTTGGAAGCTTACTCTTTCTTTTATTCATTAATTTGTTAAGTATTTATTAATTTCATGCTATGTGGCAAGTTGTGTACCAGGTGAAATCAGAGGCAGAGTAGAGCTGAGAGTACACTGGAACTGTAGATACTGTTTTGCACTGAGTGACTGTATAATCTTTGGTGAGTCATGAAAATGCTCCTCATCTCAATTGCTGTATTTGTAGAATGGGGATTACAAGATGATCCAGGAGCATAAATGAAATAAATATCCATGAGCCCATAGTTATATAAATAAATGATCAGACAAGTAAATGAGGAAAAAGGAGCAAACAGAAGAATTCTGAAAATAAATGCAGAAGGAAGTAGAAAAATAAAATCACCATTAGGTAATTGCTGCAGTTAAGATCCACGGGTGAATGCTAAAAACGGTGAGCAAAACTTTAAGGAGAAACAGAGTATTTACATAGCCTTAAAGCATTTCCCCCAAATATTAATTAAACGTGGTGGTGATTTTAACACATCTACAAATTATTTGATATTCCTCTTTCCAGGAGATGGGGCTAATTCTCCTCTGCTTGAATGTTGGCTAGACTCAGACTCACTTCTACCAAAGAATATGCAAAGGGAAAAATATCACCTTGCATTGGAGAAACCTGGCAGGTCCCACCTTAACCTCATGATCAAGGTTAACATCACCAATAACAAGTTATATTGATATCATTTACCTCATATGATATAAAGAAATGGGCACCTTGCTTCTGTGGTATTTCCTCCCCAAACGCATAACCCCAATCTAAGCATGAAAAAATGGACAAACCCAAACTTGGGGGTGGGTGGTATTCTACAAATCCCTCGCCAGTATTCTTCAAATGCGTCATAGTCATGAAAAATAAAGAAAAACTGAGAAACTACCACAAATTGGAAGAGTTTAAGAAGAGCAAATGCTTTATGGGATCTTGGGCTGGATCCTGGAACAACAACAACAAAAGTATTAATAGATACTGGTGGAGAGTTTTGTGATTTCTGAATAGAGTTTATAGTTGAGAGTGTGGCACAATAATTAATTTCTTAGTTTTGACAGTGTGCCTTGTTAAAATGTTAACATTAGGAGAAGTGGGGTAAAGGATCTACATGAACTCTCAGAACTACTTTTGCAACTTTTCTGTAAATACATAATTATGTCAAAATTAAAAATTAAAAAAACTACCTCATAAAGTTGTTTAAACAACTCCTGTGATAATATTTGAAAATACCTAGAAAAGTGTGGAGTACTATGCTTACATAAAATAGGAATTTTCTTTTTATATATGGGGGAACAGAAATAATAAAGAATAGGGGCAGTTGCTGGCTAGCACAGGAGGTGAAGGAGAATATTTTAAGTGACATTTTTAAAGGGTTCTAAATCAGTGTCTAACTCCCGCTTACTGGAACATCAGCTTCAAGATGGGAGAGGGTTTTATTTGTTTTGTTCAAGCTTTAGAATGATCCTTTGCATAGAGACAGTGCTTAATAAGCATTTTTGAATGAATGAATGAATGAATGAAAGAATAAGTGCTGTTTTCCATAATGGTCATGAATTGAGGCAGAGTTGGAATGTGTTGACAAGAGTGAGAAGAGATTATAACCACCACCACCCCTTCCCCAACAGTGGTTAGGACATAGGAGAATAATCTGAATCTCAATCTCTTTGGTGAGACAGGTGAGATTGAGGTCAGAGCAACATGAGGTTTTTCAAGAGGAGAGGAAGAAGATGGGGGAGTTTTCTTGGGACAACCAGGTTAAAAGCACTGAACTAAAATGTAGAACTTGAGATGAATGAGGAGTGTCTGGAGCAGCTCTCAGAGCCTTTAGCCTTTTCCAAAAGTCTAGGATTGCTCCTTACCGAGATCTCAGTTCCTCTGAATAAGTCCAGCCACTGACTGGTGGCAAGAAGAGCTAATTGCCTGAATGTAAACAAAGTCCTCTTGTTCCTGCTAGACAGGTTACGCCCAGGTACGTGACACCCTTAGTCCCAGAACAATTAGGATTATGGATTTCTGTCCCCAAATTTGAGTTCCAGCTTTTGAAAGAATCATTTTATAAAACCATATGGGGAAAGGCAGTGAGTATGGCAGAGAGTATATTTTATGTGGCTTGGTGGTAGTTGTCTAAATTGTACAGACCACTGTTGTCTTTCAGAGTTGGGATGTGTAGTTTAGTATAGCTAAGCAAAGCGTAGACCTAGGCAGACTGTTCCTTAATTCCAGGGAACTTTTAAACTGTGTTTTCTAGCAGCCACTGCATTCCAGGGCTGGGGGCTCATTCCACAGTCTGTTGCAGTGTTCCTTGGTGAAGGAGACTTGTCCCCCATAGAGTCCATAACAAAGTCCTAAGGAGTGTTGGTAGGACTATCTGAGGCTCCACAGAGCACAGAGACAACATATTCTCTTTCCCCACTCATGTAACACAGGAAAATTAGTTCTTTCTTTGCCTTTTTCAGATTGATTTAATTTCTCCTAAATTTCCCATGCTGAGCTCTATAACATGGGCTAAGGCTGGCTTCTGGCTTGGGACCATTATTGTCTAGTTGCAGTTTCCTGCTTAAAGTTAGTTTTTCCCAGAGTTGGTAGCTCAGCTGTTTCGTATCATAATGGGGTGGGAAAATGGCAGGCAGGCTGTCAAACCTGATGCAAATGCCATTTTATAAAAAGTGGTTTAAATTGGCTGAAGCTGTTTTTAGACTGATCAGTTAAAAAAATATATATGTAGGGCATCTTTCTGACTTGCAGAAACATAGCTCCTAAGAATTAGATTTTTCATCATATACTTTGCAAGAGATTTGTAGGCGGGCATGGGCTCATAAAAACTAGATGAGGATTTGTTAATGTGGGAATATGTAAATTGGATTCAGCCTGCCCTCAATTAATAGGAAAGGGCTTGTGAGCCAAGTGGGGAGAAAGGGAAAGAGCTACCAGAATGAATATGCTGGCACACCCTGGAGAGATAAGCTTTGTTCTTGGTTTCCCCTGGGGCTATTCAAAGAGTTGCAGGAATTTTGCCCCAAGACTGGAGAGGTAGGCTCCTTTAGCACTTTGGGGCTACAATTACTCTCATTTTCAGCAGGAACAAAAGAGGCAAGTGATATTTTGACCCTTGATAAAGGGATTTCAGGAGTAGAAGCAAGCAACTGGGGAAAGTTGTTTCTGAGTTCCGTGAAGACCAGTTCCCTTCAGATGAGCCAAATCAGAAACTCAAAATTTCACTGAGAAACTTTGGTGTTTGTATTAATATCTGGGCTGCCCAATTGCCTTTCTTTTCTTCCTTTCTACTCAAATCTCACTCAGCCATTTTTTCCTGTCTCAGGGCCAGTCTAGATGCAGTAAGTGTGTTTACCTCTCTGAGCTGACCCTGCCAACCCAGGAGATGTGCCACTGAACAAAACGTGGTTGTTGTCTCTTCTCTCCCGTCTGTGCACATAGGCTCTTTGAAGCCCATCTCTGGTATAATCTATATGAGACACATACTGAACCTATTCAATCACATTTGGTACAACAGAGAGTAGATGTTGGAAATTTATATACACACACATATATATTTATACATATTACATACATATTATATACACACATATATATATTTATACATATATATGTATATATAAAATACATATATATATTTCCAACATCTACTCTTTGTTGTACCAAATGTGATTGAATAGG